>NW_028244296.1:0-101211 GCF_964263255.1 Lissotriton vulgaris | reverse complement strand
GGGGGGGAGTTTGAGTTGGAGTTGGAGGGTGGAGTTGGAGCTGGAGGATAGAGTTGGAGTTGGAATTAAAGGGTAAAGTTGGAGTTGGAGGGTGGAGTTGGAGTTGAAGTTGAAGGGTGGAGTTGGAGTTGGAGGGCGGAGTTGGAGTTAGAGGGTAAAGTTGGAGTTGGAGGGTGGAGTTGGAGTTGGAGTTGAAGGGTGGAGTTGGAGTTGGAGGGTGGAGGGTGGGGTTGGAGTTGGAGGGTAGAGTTGGAGTTGAATAGTGGAGTTGGAGGGTGGAGTTGGAGTTGGAGGGTGGAGTTGGAGTTGGAGTTGGAGTTGGAGGGTGGAGTTGGAGTTTGAGTTGGAGTGTGGAGATGGAGATGGAGTTGGAGGGTGGTATTGGAGGGTGGAGTTGGAGTTGGTGGGTGGAGATGGAGTTGGAGGTTGGAGTTGTAGGGTGGAGTTGGAGTTGGAGGGTGGAGTTGGAGTTTGAGTTGGAGGGTGGAGTTGGAGTTGGAGATGAAGGGTGGATTTGGAGTTGGAGTTGGAGGGTGGAGTTGGAGTTGGAGGGTAGAGTTGGAGCTGACGGGTGGAGTTGGAGGTTGGAGTTGGAGCTGGAGGGTAGAGTTGGAGGGTGGAGTTGAAGGGTGGGGTTAGAGGGTGGAGTTGGAGGGTGGAGTTGGAGTTGTATGGTGGAGTTTGAGTTGGAGGGTGGAGTTGGAATTGGAGGGTGGAGTTAAAGGGTGGAGTTGGAGTTGGAGGGTGGAGTTGGAGCTGGAGGGTGGAGTTTGAGTTGGAGTTGGAGGGTGGAGTTGGAGTTCGAGTTGGAGGATGGAGATGGAGTTGGAGGGTGGAGTTTGAGTTGGAGTTGGAGGGTGGAGTTGGAGTTCGAGTTGGAGGATGGAGATGGAGTTGGAGGGTGGAGTTGGAGTTAGAGTTGGAGGGTGAAGTTGGAGTTGGAGGGTAGAGTTGGAGGGTGGAGCGGGAGGGTGGAGTTGGAGGATTGAGTTGAAGTTGGAGTTGGAGGGTGGAGTTGGAGTTGGAGGGTGGAGTTGGAGGGTGGAGTTAGAGGGGGGAGTTTGAGTTGGAGTTGGAGGGTGGAGTTGGAGCTGGAGGATAGAGTTGGAGATGGGGGGAGGAGTTGGAATTAAAGGGTAAAGTTGGAGTTGGAGGGTGGAGTTGGAGTTGAAGTTGAAGGGTGGAGTTGGAGTTGGAGGGCGGAGTTGGAGTTAGAGGGTAAAGTTGGAGTTGGAGGGTGGAGTTGGAGTTGAAGGGTGGAGTTGGAGGGTGGAGGGTGGGGTTGGAGTTGGAGGGTAGAGTTGGAGTTAGAGGGTAAAGTTGGAGTTGGAGGGTGGAGTTGGAGTTGGAGTTGAAGGGTGGAGTTGGAGTTGGAGGGTGGAGGGTGGGGTTGGAGTTGGAGGGTAGAGTTGGAGTTAGAGGGTGGAGTTGGAGGGTGGAGTTGGAGTTGAATGGTGGAGTTGGAGGGTGGAGTTGGAGTTGGAGGGTGGAGTTGGAGTTGGAGTTGGAGTTGGAGGGTGGAGTTGGAGTTGGAGTTGGAGGGTGGAGATGGAGATGGAGTTGGAGGGTGGTATTGGAGGGTGGAGTTGGAGTTGGTGGGTGGAGATGGAGTTGGAGGGTGGAGTTGTAGGGTGGAGTTGGAGGGTGGAGTTGGAGTTGGAGTTGGAGGGTGGAGTTGGAGTTGGAGATGAAGGGTGGATTTGGAGTTGGAGTTGGAGGGTGGAGTTGGAGTTGGAGGGTAGAGTTGGAGCTGGAGGGTGGAGTTGGAGGTTGGAGTTGCAGCTGGAGGGTAGAGTTGGAGGGTGGAGTTGAAGGGTGGGGTTAGAGGGTGGAGTTGGAGGGTGGAGTTGGAGTTGTATGGTGGAGTTTGAGTTGGAGGGTGGAGTTGGAATTGGAGGGTGGAGTTGAAGGGTGGAGTTGGAGTTGGAGGGTGGAGTTGGAGCTGGAGGGTGGAGTTTGAGTTGGAGTTGGAGGGTGGAGTTGGAGTTCGAGTTGGAGGATGGAGATGGAGTTGGAGGGTGGAGTTGGAGTTAGAGTTGGAGGGTGAAGTTGGAGGGTGAAGTTGGAGTTGGAGGGTAGAGTTGGAGGGTGGAGCGGGAGGGTGGAGTTGGAGGATTGAGTTGAAGTTGGAGTTGGAGGGTGGAGTTGGAGTTGGAGGGTGGAGTTGGAGGGTGGAGTTAGAGGGGGGAGTTTGAGTTGGAGTTGGAGCTGGAGGATAGAGTTGGAGTTGGAATTAAAGGGTAAAGTTGGAGTTGGAGGGTGGAGTTGGAGTTGAAGTTGAAGGGTGGAGTTGGAGTTGGAGGGCGGAGTTGGAGTTAGAGGGTAAAGTTGGAGTTGGAGGGTGGAGTTGGAGTTGGAGTTGAAGGGTGGAGTTGGAGTTGGAGGGTGGAGGGTGGGGTTGGAGTTGGAGGGTAGAGTTGGAGTTAGAGGGTAAAGTTGGAGTTGGAGGGTGGAGTTGGAGTTGGAGTTGAAGGGTGGAGTTGGAGTTGGAGGGTGGAGGGTGGGGTTGGAGTTGGAGGGTAGAGTTGGAGTTAGAGGGTGGAGTTGGAGGGTGGAGTTGGAGTTGAATGGTGGAGTTGGAGGGTGGAGTTGGAGGGTGGAGTTGGAGTTGGAGTTGGAGTTGGAGGGTGGAGTTGGAGTTTGAGTTGGAGGGTGGAGATGGAGATGGAGTTGGAGGGTGGTATTGGAGGGTGGAGTTGGAGTTGGTGGGTGGAGATGGAGTTGGAGGGTGGAGTTGGAGGGTGGAGTTGGAGCTGGAGTTGGAGGGTGGAGTTGGAGTTGGAGATGAAGGGTGGATTTGGAGTTGGAGTTGGAGGGGTTGAGTTGGAGTTGGAGGGTAGAGTTGGAGCTGGAGGGTGGAGTTGGAGGTTGGAGTTGGAGCTGGAGGGTAGAGTTGGAGGGTGGAGTTGAAGGGTGGGGTTAGAGGGTGGAGATGGAGGGTGGAGTTGGAGTTGTATGGTGGAGTTTGAGTTGGAGGGTGGAGTTGGAATTGGAGGGTGGAGTTAAAGGGTGGAGTTGGAGTTGGAGGGTGGAGTTGGAGGATGGAGTTTGAGGGTGGAGTTGGAGGGTGTTGTTGGAGGGTGGAGTTGGAGTTAGAGGGTGGAGCGGGAGGGTGGAGTTGGAGGATTGAGTTGAAGTTGGAGTTGGAGGGTGGAGTTGGAGTTGGAGGGTGGAGTTAGAGGGGGGAGTTTGAGTTGGAGTTGGAGGGTGGAGTTGGAGCTAGAGGATAGAGTTGGAGTTGGGGGGAGGAGTTGGAATTAAAGGGTAAAGTTGGAGTTGGAGGGTGGAGTTGGAGTTGGAGTTGAAGGGTGGAGTTGGAGTTGGAGGGTGGAGTTAGAGTTGGAGGGTGAAGGGTGGGGTTGGAGTTGGAGGGTAGAGTTGGAGGGTGGAGTTGGAGTTGGAGTTGGATGGTGGAGTTGGAGTTGGAGGGTGGAGTTAGAGTTGGAATTGGAATTGGAGGGGGGAGTTGGAGTTGTAGTTAGAGGGTGGAGTTGGAGGGTGGAGATGAAGGGTGGGCTTGGAGGGCGGAGTTAGAGGGTGGAGTTGGAGTTGGAGGGTGGAGTTGGAGTTGGGGGTGGAGTTAGAGTTGGAGGGTGGAGTTGCAGTTGAAGTTGGAGGGTAGAGTTGGAGTTGGAGGGCGGAGTTAGAGTTAGAGGGTAAAGTTGGAGTTGGAGGGTGGAGTTGGAGTTGGAGTTGAAGGGTGGAGTTGGAGTTGGAGGGTGGAGGGTGGGGTTGGAGTTGGAGGGTAGAGTTGGAGTTAGAGGGTGGAGTTGGAGGGTGGAGTTGGAGTTGAATGGTGGAGTTGGAGGGTGGAGTTGGAGTTGGATGGTGGAGTTGGAGTTGGAGTTGGAGTTGGAGGGTGGAGTTGGAGTTTGAGTTGGAGGGTGGAGATGGAGATGGAGTTGGAGGGTGGTATTGGAGAGTGGAGTTGGAGTTGGTGGGTGGAGATGGAGTTGGAGGGTGGAGTTGGAGGGTGGGGTTGGAGTTGGAGGGTGGAGTTGGAGGGTGGAGTTGGAGGGTGGAGTTGGAGTTGGAGATGAAGGGTGGATTTGGAGTTGGAGTTGGAGGTTGGAGTTGGAGCTGGAGGGTAGAGTTGGAGGGTGGAGTTGAAGGGTGGGGTTAGAGGGTGGAGTTGGAGGGTGGAGTTGGAGTTGTATGGTGGAGTTTGAGTTGGAGGGTGGAGTTGGAATTGGAGGGTGGAGTTAAAGGGTGGAGTTGGAGTTGGAGGGTGGAGTTGGAGCTGGAGGGTGGAGTTTGAGTTGGAGTTGGAGGGTGGAGTTGGGAGTTCGAGTTGGAGGATGGAGATGGAGTTGGAGGGTGGAGTTGGAGTTAGAGTTGGAGGGTGAAGTTGGAGGGTGAAGTTGGAGTTGGAGGGTAGAGTTGGAGGGTGGAGCGGGAGGGTGGAGTTGGAGGATTGAGTTGAAGTTGGAGTTGGAGGGTGGAGTTGGAGTTGGAGGGTGGAGTTGGAGGGTGGAGTTAGAGGGGGGAGTTTGAGTTGGAGTTGGAGGGTGGAGTTGGAGCTGGAGGATAGAGTTGGAGTTGGGGGGAGGAGTTGGAATTAAAGGGTAAAGTTGGAGTTGGAGGGTGGAGTTGGAGTTGAAGTTGAAGGGTGGAGTTGGAGTTGGAGGGTGGAGTTAGAGTTGGAGGGTGAAGGGTGGGGTTGGAGTTGGAGGGTAGAGTTGGAGGGTGCAGTTGGAGTTGGAATTGGAGTTGGAGGGGGGAGTTGGAGTTGTAGTTAGAGGGTGGAGTTGGAGTTGGAGTTGGAGGGTGGAGTTAGAGTTGGAATTGGAGTTGGAGGGGGGAGTTGGAGTTGTAGTTAGAGGGTGGAGTTGGAGGGTGGAGATGAAGGGTGGGCTTGGAGGGTGGAGTTAGAGGGTGGAGTTGGAGTTGGAGGGTGGAGTTGGAGTTGGGGGTGGAGTTAGAGTTGGAGGGTGGAGTTGGAGTTGAAGTTGGAGGGAAGTGTTGGAGTTGGAGGGTGGAGTTGGAGTTAGAGGGTAAAGTTGGAGTTGGAGGGTGGAGTTGGAGTTGGAGTTGAAGGGTGGAGTTGGAGTTGGAGGGGTGGAGGGTGGGGTTGGAGTTGGAGGGTAGAGTTGGAGTTAGAGGGTGGAGTTGGGAGGGTGGAGTTGGAGTTGAATTTTGGAGTTGGAGGGTGGAGTTGGAGTTGGAGTTGGAGGGTGGAGTTGGAGTTTGAGTTGGAGGGTGGAGATGGAGATGGAGTTGGAGGGTTGTATTGGAGGGTGGAGTTGGAGTTGGTGGGTGGAGATGGAGTTGGAGGGTGGAGTTGTAGGGTGGAGTTGGAGTTGGAGGGTGGAGTTGGAGTTGGAGTTGGAGGGTGGAGTTGGAGTTGGAGATGAAGGGTGGATTTGGAGTTGGAGGGTGGAGTTGGAGTTGGAGGGTGGAGTTGGAGTTGGAGATGAAGGGTGGATTTGGAGTTGGAGTTGGAGGGTGGAGTTGGAGTTGGAGGGTAGAGTTGGAGCTGGAGGGTGGAGTTGGAGGTTGGAGTTGGAGCTGGAGGGTAGAGTTGGAGGGTGGAGTTGAAGGGTGGGGTTAGAGGGTGGAGTTGGAGGGTGGAGTTGGAGTTGTATGGTGGAGTTTGAGTTGGAGGGTGGAGTTGGAATTGGAGGGTGGAGTTAAAGGGTGGAGTTGGAGGGTGGAGTTGGAGGATGGAGTTTGAGGGTGGAGTTGGAGGGTGTTGTTGGAGGGTGGAGTTGGAGTTAGAGGGTGGAGCGGGAGGGTGGAGTTGGAGGATTGAGTTGAAGTTGGAGTTGGAGGGTGGAGTTGGAGTTGGAGGGTGGAGTTAGAGGGGGGAGTTTGAGTTGGAGTTGGAGGGTGGAGTTGGAGCTGGAGGATAGAGTTGGAGTTGGGGGGAGGAGTTGGAATTAAAGGGTAAAGTTGGAGTTGGAGGGTGGAGTTGGAGTTGGAGTTGAAGGGTGGAGTTGGAGTTGGAGGATGGAGTTAGAGTTGGAGGGCGGAGGGTGGGGTTGGAGTTGGAGGGTAGAGTTGGAGTTAGAGGGTGGAGTTGGAGGGTGGAGTTGGAGTTGAATGGTGGAGTTGGAGGGTGGAGTTGGAGTTGGAGTTGGATGGTGGAGTTGGAGTTGGAGTTGGAGTTGGAGGGTGGAGTTGGAGTTTGAGTTGGAGGGTGGAGATGGAGATGGAGTTGGAGGGTGGTATTGGAGAGTGGAGTTGGAGTTGGTGGGTGGAGATGGAGTTGGAGGGTGGAGTTGTAGGGTGGGGTTGGAGTTGGAGGGTGGAGTTGGAGGGTGGAGTTGGAGTTGGAGATTAAGGGTGGATTTGGAGTTGGAGTTGGAGGGTGGAGTTGGAGTTGGAGGGTAGAGTTGGAGCTGACGGGTGGAGTTGGAGGTTGGAGTTGGAGCTGGAGGGTAGAGTTGGAGGGTGGAGTTGAAGGGTGGGGTTAGAGGGTGGAGTTGGAGGGTGGAGTTGGAGTTGTATGGTGGAGTTTGAGTTGGAGGGTGGAGTTGGAATTGGAGGGTGGAGTTAAAGGGTGGAGTTGGAGTTGGAGGGTGGAGTTGGAGCTGGAGGGTGGAGTTTGAGTTGGAGTTGGAGGGTGGAGTTGGAGTTCGAGTTGGAGGATGGAGATGGAGTTGGAGGGTGGAGTTGGAGTTAGAGTTGGAGGGTGAAGTTGGAGGGTGGAGTTGGAGCTGGAGGGTGGAGTTTGAGTTGGAGTTGGATGGTGGAGTTGGAGTTCGAGTTGGAGGATGGAGATGGAGTTGGAGGGTGGAGTTGGAGTTAGAGTTGGAGGGTGAAGTTGGAGGGTGAAGTTGGAGTTGGAGGGTAGAGTTGGAGGGTGGAGCGGGAGGGTGGAGTTGGAGGATTGAGTTGAAGTTGGAGTTGGAGGGTGGAGTTGGAGTTGGAGGGTGGAGTTGGAGGGTGGAGTTAGAGGGGGGAGTTTGAGTTGGAGTTGGAGGGTGGAGTTGGAGCTGGAGGATAGAGTTGGAGTTGGGGGGAGGAGTTGGAATTAAAGGGTAAAGTTGGAGTTGGAGGGTGGAGTTGGAGTTGAAGTTGAAGGATGGAGTTGGAGTTGGAGGGTGGAGTTAGAGTTGGAGGTTGAAGGGTGGGGTTGGAGTTGGAGGGTAGAGTTGGAGGGTGCAGTTGGAGTTGGAATTGGAGTTGGAGGGGGGAGTTGGAGTTGTAGTTAGAGGGTGGAGTTGGAGTTGGAGTTGGAGGGTGGAGTTGGAATTGGAGGGTGGAGTTAAAGGGTGGAGTTGGAGGGTGGAGTTGGAGGATGGAGTTTGAGGGTGGGGTTGGAGGGTGTTGTTGGAGGGTGGAGTTGGAGTTAGAGGGTGGAGCGGGAGGGTGGAGTTGGAGGATTGAGTTGAAGTTGGAGTTGGAGGGTGGAGTTGAAGTTGGAGGGTGGAGTTAGAGGGGGGAGTTTGAGTTGGAGTTGGAGGGTGGAGTTGGAGCTGGAGGATAGAGTTGGAGTTGGGGGGAGGAGTTGGAATTAAAGGGTAAAGTTGGAGTTGGAGGGTGGAGTTGGAGTTGGAGTTGAAGGGTGGAGTTGGAGTTGGAGGGTGGAGTTAGAGTTGGAGGGTGGAGGGTGGAGTTGGAGTTGGAGGGTGGAGTTGGAGCTGGAGGGTGGAGTTTGAGTTGGAGTTGGAGGGTGGAGTTGGAGTTCGAGTTGGAGGATGGAGATGGAGTTGGAGGGTGGAGTTGGAGTTAGAGTTGGAGGGTGAAGTTGGAGGGTGAAGTTGGAGTTGGAGGGTAGAGTTGGAGGGTGGAGCGGGAGGGTGGAGTTGGAGGATTGAGTTGAAGTTGGAGTTGGAGGGTGGAGTTGGAGTTGGAGGGTGGAGTTGGAGGGTGGAGTTAGAGGGGGGAGTTTGAGTTGGAGTTGGAGGGTGGAGTTGGAGCTGGAGGATAGAGTTGGAGTTGGAATTAAAGGGTAAAGTTGGAGTTGGAGGGTGGAGTTGGAGTTGAAGTTGAAGGGTGGAGTTGGAGTTGGAGGGCGGAGTTGGAGTTAGAGGGTAAAGTTGGAGTTGGAGGGTGGAGTTGGAGTTGGAGTTGAAGGGTGGAGTTGGAGTTGGAGGGTGGAGGGTGGGGTTGGAGTTGGAGGGTAGAGTTGGAGTTAGAGGGTAAAGTTGGAGTTGGAGGGTGGAGTTGGAGTTGGAGTTGAAGGGTGGAGTTGGAGTTGGAGGGTGGAGGGTGGGGTTGGAGTTGGAGGGTAGAGTTGGAGTTAGAGGGTGGAGTTGGAGGGTGGAGTTGGAGTTGAATGGTGGAGTTGGAGGGTGGAGTTGGAGGGTGGAGTTGGAGTTGGAGTTGGAGTTGGAGGGTGGAGTTGGAGTTTGAGTTGGAGGGTGGAGATGGAGATGGAGTTGGAGGGTGGTATTGGAGGGTGGAGTTGGAGTTGGTGGGTGGAGATGGAGTTGGAGGGTGGAGTTGGAGGGTGGAGTTGGAGCTGGAGTTGGAGGGTGGAGTTGGAGTTGGAGATGAAGGGTGGATTTGGAGTTGGAGTTGGAGGGTTGAGTTGGAGTTGGAGGGTAGAGTTGGAGCTGGAGGGTGGAGTTGGAGGTTGGAGTTGGAGCTGGAGGGTAGAGTTGGAGGGTGGAGTTGAAGGGTGGGGTTAGAGGGTGGAGATGGAGGGTGGAGTTGGAGTTGTATGGTGGAGTTTGAGTTGGAGGGTGGAGTTGGAATTGGAGGGTGGAGTTAAAGGGTGGAGTTGGAGTTGGAGGGTGGAGTTGGAGGATGGAGTTTGAGGGTGGAGTTGGAGGGTGTTGTTGGAGGGTGGAGTTGGAGTTAGAGGGTGGAGCGGGAGGGTGGAGTTGGAGGATTGAGTTGAAGTTGGAGTTGGAGGGTGGAGTTGGAGTTGGAGGGTGGAGTTAGAGGGGGGAGTTTGAGTTGGAGTTGGAGGGTGGAGTTGGAGCTAGAGGATAGAGTTGGAGTTGGGGGGAGGAGTTGGAATTAAAGGGTAAAGTTGGAGTTGGAGGGTGGAGTTGGAGTTGGAGTTGAAGGGTGGAGTTGGAGTTGGAGGGTGGAGTTAGAGTTGGAGGGTGAAGGGTGGGGTTGGAGTTGGAGGGTAGAGTTGGAGGGTGGAGTTGGAGTTGGAGTTGGATGGTGGAGTTGGAGTTGGAGGGTGGAGTTAGAGTTGGAATTGGAATTGGAGGGGGGAGTTGGAGTTGTAGTTAGAGGGTGGAGTTGGAGGGTGGAGATGAAGGGTGGGCTTGGAGGGCGGAGTTAGAGGGTGGAGTTGGAGTTGGAGGGTGGAGTTGGAGTTGGGGGTGGAGTTAGAGTTGGAGGGTGGAGTTGGAGTTGAAGTTGGAGGGTAGAGTTGGAGTTGGAGGGCGGAGTTAGAGTTAGAGGGTAAAGTTGGAGTTGGAGGGTGGAGTTGGAGTTGGAGTTGAAGGGTGGAGTTGGAGTTGGAGGGTGGAGGGTGGGGTTGGAGTTGGAGGGTAGAGTTGGAGTTAGAGGGTGGAGTTGGAGGGTGGAGTTGGAGTTGAATGGTGGAGTTGGAGGGTGGAGTTGGAGTTGGATGGTGGAGTTGGAGTTGGAGTTGGAGTTGGAGGGTGGAGTTGGAGTTTGAGTTGGAGGGTGGAGATGGAGATGGAGTTGGAGGGTGGTATTGGAGAGTGGAGTTGGAGTTGGTGGGTGGAGATGGAGTTGGAGGGTGGAGTTGGAGGGTGGGGTTGGAGTTGGAGGGTGGAGTTGGAGGGTGGAGTTGGAGGGTGGAGTTGGAGTTGGAGATGAAGGGTGGATTTGGAGTTGGAGTTGGAGGGTGGAGTTGGAGTTGGAGGGTAGAGTTGGAGCTGACGGGTGGAGTTGGAGGTTGGAGTTGGAGCTGGAGGGTAGAGTTGGAGGGTGGAGTTGAAGGGTGGGGTTAGAGGGTGGAGTTGGAGGGTGGAGTTGGAGTTGTATGGTGGAGTTTGAGTTGGAGGGTGGAGTTGGAATTGGAGGGTGGAGTTAAAGGGTGGAGTTGGAGTTGGAGGGTGGAGTTGGAGCTGGAGGGTGGAGTTTGAGTTGGAGTTGGAGGGTGGAGTTGGAGTTCGAGTTGGAGGATGGAGATGGAGTTGGAGGGTGGAGTTGGAGTTAGAGTTGGAGGGTGAAGTTGGAGGGTGAAGTTGGAGTTGGAGGGTAGAGTTGGAGGGTGGAGCGGGAGGGTGGAGTTGGAGGATTGAGTTGAAGTTGGAGTTGGAGGGTGGAGTTGGAGTTGGAGGGTGGAGTTGGAGGGTGGAGTTAGAGGGGGGAGTTTGAGTTGGAGTTGGAGGGTGGAGTTGGAGCTGGAGGATAGAGTTGGAGTTGGGGGGAGGAGTTGGAATTAAAGGGTAAAGTTGGAGTTGGAGGGTGGAGTTGGAGTTGAAGTTGAAGGGTGGAGTTGGAGTTGGAGGGTGGAGTTAGAGTTGGAGGGTGAAGGGTGGGGTTGGAGTTGGAGGGTAGAGTTGGAGGGTGCAGTTGGAGTTGGAATTGGAGTTGGAGGGGGGAGTTGGAGTTGTAGTTAGAGGGTGGAGTTGGAGTTGGAGTTGGAGGGTGGAGTTAGAGTTGGAATTGGAGTTGGAGGGGGGAGTTGGAGTTGTAGTTAGAGGGTGGAGTTGGAGGGTGGAGATGAAGGGTGGGCTTGGAGGGTGGAGTTAGAGGGTGGAGTTGGAGTTGGAGGGTGGAGTTGGAGTTGGGGGTGGAGTTAGAGTTGGAGGGTGGAGTTGGAGTTGAAGTTGGAGGGAAGTGTTGGAGTTGGAGGGTGGAGTTGGAGTTAGAGGGTAAAGTTGGAGTTGGAGGGTGGAGTTGGAGTTGGAGTTGAAGGGTGGAGTTGGAGTTGGAGGGTGGAGGGTGGGGTTGGAGTTGGAGGGTAGAGTTGGAGTTAGAGGGTGGAGTTGGAGGGTGGAGTTGGAGTTGAATTTTGGAGTTGGAGGGTGGAGTTGGAGTTGGAGTTGGAGGGTGGAGTTGGAGTTTGAGTTGGAGGGTGGAGATGGAGATGGAGTTGGAGGGTTGTATTGGAGGGTGGAGTTGGAGTTGGTGGGTGGAGATGGAGTTGGAGGGTGGAGTTGTAGGGTGGAGTTGGAGTTGGAGGGTGGAGTTGGAGTTGGAGTTGGAGTTGGAGGGTGGAGTTGGAGTTGGAGATGAAGGGTGGATTTGGAGTTGGAGGGTGGAGTTGGAGTTGGAGGGTGGAGTTGGAGTTGGAGATGAAGGGTGGATTTGGAGTTGGAGTTGGAGGGTGGAGTTGGAGTTGGAGGGTAGAGTTGGAGCTGGAGGGTGGAGTTGGAGGTTGGAGTTGGAGCTGGAGGGTAGAGTTGGAGGGTGGAGTTGAAGGGTGGGGTTAGAGGGTGGAGTTGGAGGGTGGAGTTGGAGTTGTATGGTGGAGTTTGAGTTGGAGGGTGGAGTTGGAATTGGAGGGTGGAGTTAAAGGGTGGAGTTGGAGGGTGGAGTTGGAGGATGGAGTTTGAGGGTGGAGTTGGAGGGTGTTGTTGGAGGGTGGAGTTGGAGTTAGAGGGTGGAGCGGGAGGGTGGAGTTGGAGGATTGAGTTGAAGTTGGAGTTGGAGGGTGGAGTTGGAGTTGGAGGGTGGAGTTAGAGGGGGGAGTTTGAGTTGGAGTTGGAGGGTGGAGTTGGAGCTGGAGGATAGAGTTGGAGTTGGGGGGAGGAGTTGGAATTAAAGGGTAAAGTTGGAGTTGGAGGGTGGAGTTGGAGTTGGAGTTGAAGGGTGGAGTTGGAGTTGGAGGATGGAGTTAGAGTTGGAGGGTGGAGGGTGGGGTTGGAGTTGGAGGGTAGAGTTGGAGTTAGAGGGTGGAGTTGGAGGGTGGAGTTGGAGTTGAATGGTGGAGTTGGAGGGTGGAGTTGGAGTTGGAGTTGGATGGTGGAGTTGGAGTTGGAGTTGGAGTTGGAGGGTGGAGTTGGAGTTTGAGTTGGAGGGTGGAGATGGAGATGGAGTTGGAGGGTGGTATTGGAGAGTGGAGTTGGAGTTGGTGGGTGGAGATGGAGTTGGAGGGTGGAGTTGTAGGGTGGGGTTGGAGTTGGAGGGTGGAGTTGGAGGGTGGAGTTGGAGTTGGAGATTAAGGGTGGATTTGGAGTTGGAGTTGGAGGGTGGAGTTGGAGTTGGAGGGTAGAGTTGGAGCTGACGGGTGGAGTTGGAGGTTGGAGTTGGAGCTGGAGGGTAGAGTTGGAGGGTGGAGTTGAAGGGTGGGGTTAGAGGGTGGAGTTGGAGGGTGGAGTTGGAGTTGTATGGTGGAGTTTGAGTTGGAGGGTGGAGTTGGAATTGGAGGGTGGAGTTAAAGGGTGGAGTTGGAGTTGGAGGGTGGAGTTGGAGCTGGAGGGTGGAGTTTGAGTTGGAGTTGGAGGGTGGAGTTGGAGTTCGAGTTGGAGGATGGAGATGGAGTTGGAGGGTGGAGTTGGAGTTAGAGTTGGAGGGTGAAGTTGGAGGGTGGAGTTGGAGCTGGAGGGTGGAGTTTGAGTTGGAGTTGGAGGGTGGAGTTGGAGTTCGAGTTGGAGGATGGAGATGGAGTTGGAGGGTGGAGTTGGAGTTAGAGTTGGAGGGTGAAGTTGGAGGGTGAAGTTGGAGTTGGAGGGTAGAGTTGGAGGGTGGAGCGGGAGGGTGGAGTTGGAGGATTGAGTTGAAGTTGGAGTTGGAGGGTGGAGTTGGAGTTGGAGGGTGGAGTTGGAGGGTGGAGTTAGAGGGGGGAGTTTGAGTTGGAGTTGGAGGGTGGAGTTGGAGCTGGAGGATAGAGTTGGAGTTGGGGGGAGGAGTTGGAATTAAAGGGTAAAGTTGGAGTTGGAGGGTGGAGTTGGAGTTGAAGTTGAAGGATGGAGTTGGAGTTGGAGGGTGGAGTTAGAGTTGGAGGTTGAAGGGTGGGGTTGGAGTTGGAGGGTAGAGTTGGAGGGTGCAGTTGGAGTTGGAATTGGAGTTGGAGGGGGGAGTTGGAGTTGTAGTTAGAGGGTGGAGTTGGAGTTGGAGTTGGAGGGTGGAGTTGGAATTGGAGGGTGGAGTTAAAGGGTGGAGTTGGAGGGTGGAGTTGGAGGATGGAGTTTGAGGGTGGGGTTGGAGGGTGTTGTTGGAGGGTGGAGTTGGAGTTAGAGGGTGGAGCGGGAGGGTGGAGTTGGAGGATTGAGTTGAAGTTGGAGTTGGAGGGTGGAGTTGAAGTTGGAGGGTGGAGTTAGAGGGGGGAGTTTGAGTTGGAGTTGGAGGGTGGAGTTGGAGCTGGAGGATAGAGTTGGAGTTGGGGGGAGGAGTTGGAATTAAAGGGTAAAGTTGGAGTTGGAGGGTGGAGTTGGAGTTGGAGTTGAAGGGTGGAGTTGGAGTTGGAGGGTGGAGTTAGAGTTGGAGGGTGGAGGGTGGGGTTGGAGTTGGAGGGTAGAGTTGGAGTTAGAGGGTGGAGTTGGAGGGTGGAGTTGGAGTTGAATGGTGGAGTTGGAGGGTGGAGTTGGAGTTGGATGGTGGAGTTGGAGTTGGAGTTGGAGTTGGAGGGTGGAGTTGGAGTTTGAGTTGGAGGGTGGAGATGGAGATGGAGTTGGAGGGTGGTATTGGAGAGTGGAGTTGGAGTTGGTGGGTGGAGATGGAGTTGGAGGGTGGAGTTGTAGGGTGGGGTTGGAGTTGGAGGGTGGAGTTGGAGGGTGGAGTTGGAGTTGGAGATGAAGGGTGGATTTGGAGTTGGAGTTGGAGGGTGGAGTTGGAGTTGGAGGGTAGAGTTGGAGCTGACGGGAGGAGTTGGAGGTTGGAGTTGGAGCTGGAGGGTAGAGTTGGAGGGTGGAGTTGAAGGGTGGGGTTAGAGGGTGGAGTTGGAGGGTGGAGTTGGAGTTGTATGGTGGAGTTTGAGTTGGAGGGTGGAGTTGGAATTGGAGGGTGGAGTTAAAGGGTGGAGTTGGAGTTGGAGGGTGGAGTTGGAGCTGGAGGGTGGAGTTTGAGTTGGAGTTGGAGGATGGAGATGGAGTTGGAGGGTGGAGTTGGAGTTAGAGTTGGAGGGTGAAGTTGGAGGGTGAAGTTGGAGTTGGAGGGTAGAGTTGGAGGGTGGAGCGGGAGGGTGGAGTTGGAGGATTGAGTTGAAGTTGGAGTTGGAGGGTGGAGTTGGAGTTGGAGGGTGGAGTTGGAGGGTGGAGTTAGAGGGGGGAGTTTGAGTTGGAGTTGGAGGGTGGAGTTGGAGCTGGAGGATAGAGTTGGAGTTGGGGGGAGGAGTTGGAATTAAAGGGTAAAGTTGGAGTTGGAGGGTGGAGTTGGAGTTGAAGTTGAAGGGTGGAGTTGGAGTTGGAGGGTGGAGTTAGAGTTGGAGGGTGAAGGGTGGGGTTGGAGTTGGAGGGTAGAGTTGGAGGGTGCAGTTGGAGTTGGAATTGGAGTTGGAGGGGGGAGTTGGAGTTGTAGTTAGAGGGTGGAGTTGGAGTTGGAGTTGGAGGGTGGAGTTAGAGTTGGAATTGGAGTTGGAGGGGGGAGTTGGAGTTGTAGTTAGAGGGTGGAGTTGGAGGGTGGAGATGAAGGGTGGGCTTGGAGGGTGGAGTTAGAGGGTGGAGTTGGAGTTGGAGGGTGGAGTTGGAGTTGGGAGTGGAGTTAGAGTTGGAGGGTGGAGTTGGAGTTGAAGTTGGAGGGTAGAGTTGGAGTTGGAGGGCGGAGTTGGAGTTAGAGGGTAAAGTTGGAGTTGGAGGGTGGAGTTGGAGTTGGAGTTGAAGGGTGGAGTTGGAGTTGGAGGGTGGAGGGTGGGGTTGGAGTTGGAGGGTAGAGTTGGAGTTAGAGGGTGGAGTTGGAGGGTGGAGTTGGAGTTGAATGGTGGAGTTGGAGGGTGGAGTTGGAGTTGGAGTTGGAGGGTGGAGTTGGAGTTTGAGTTGGAGGGTGGAGATGGAGATGGAGTTGGAGGGTTGTATTGGAGGGTGGAGTTGGAGTTGGTGGGTGGAGATGGAGTTGGAGGGTGGAGTTGTAGGGTGGAGTTGGAGTTGGAGGGTGGAGTTGGAGTTTGAGTTGGAGGGTGGAGTTGGAGTTGGAGATGAAGGGTGGATTTGGAGTTGGAGGGTGGAGTTGGAGTTGGAGTTGGAGGGTGGAGTTGGAGTTGGAGATGAAGGGTGGATTTGGAGTTGGAGTTGGAGGGTGGAGTTGGAGTTGGAGGGTAGAGTTGGAGCTGGAGGGTGGAGTTGGAGGTTGGAGTTGGAGCTGGAGGGTAGAGTTGGAGGGTGGAGTTGAAGGGTGGGGTTAGAGGGTGGAGTTGGAGGGTGGAGTTGGAGTTGTATGGTGGAGTTTGAGTTGGAGGGTGGAGTTGGAATTGGAGGGTGGAGTTAAAGGGTGGAGTTGGAGGGTGGAGTTGGAGGATGGAGTTTGAGGGTGGAGTTGGATGGTGTTGTTGGAGGGTGGAGTTGGAGTTAGAGCGTGGAGCGGGAGGGTGGAGTTGGAGGATTGAGTTGAAGTTGGAGTTGGAGGGTGGAGTTGGAGTTGGAGGGTGGAGTTAGAGGGGGGAGTTTGAGTTAGAGTTGGAGGGTGGAGTTGGAGCTGGAGGATAGAGTTGGAGTTGGGGGGAGGAGTTGGAATTAAAGGGTAAAGTTGGAGTTGGAGGGTGGAGTTGGAGTTGGAGTTGAAGGGTGGAGTTGGAGTTGGAGGGTGGAGTTAGAGTTGGAGGGTGAAGGGTGGGGTTGGAGTTGGAGGGTAGAGTTGGAGGGTGAAGTTGGAGTTGGAGTTGGATGGTGGAGTTGGAGTTGGAGTTGGTGCGTGGAGTTAGAGTTGGAATTGGAGTTGGAGGGGGGAGTTGGAGTTGTAGTTAGAGGGTGGAGTTGGAGGGTGGAGATGAAGGGTGGGCTTGGAGAGTGGAGTTAGAGGTTGGAGTTGGAGGGTGGAGTTGGAGTTGGGGGTGGAGTTAGAGTTGGAGGGTGGAGTTGGAGTTGAAGTTGGAGGGTAGAGTTGGAGTTGGAGGGCAGAGTTGGAGTTAGAGGGTAAAGTTGGAGTTGGAGGGTGGAGTTGGAGTTGGAGTTGAAGGGTGGAGTTGGAGTTGGAGGGTGGAGGGTGGGGTTGGAGTTGGAGGGTAGAGTTGGAGTTAGAGGGTGGAGTTGGAGGGTGGAGTTGGAGTTGAATGGTGGAGTTGGAGGGTGGAGTTGGAGTTGGAGGGTGGAGTTGGAGTTTGAGTTGGAGGGTGGAGATGGAGTTGGAGGGTTGTATTGGAGGGTGGAGTTGGAGTTGGTGGGTGGAGATGGACTTGGAGGGTGGAGTTGTAGGGTGGAGTTGGAGTTGGAGGGTGGAGTTGGAGTTTGAGTTGGAGGGTGGGGTTGGAGTTGGAGATGAAGGGTGGATTTGGAGTTGGAGTTGGAGGGTGGAGTTGGAGTTGGAGGGTAGAGTTGGAGCTGACGGGTGGAGTTGGAGGTTGGAGCTAGAGGGTAGAGTTGGAGGGTGGAGTTGAAGGGTGGGGTTAGAGGGTGGAGTTGGAGGGTGGAGTTGGAGTTGTATGGTGGAGTTTGAGTTGGAGGGTGGAGTTGGAATTGGAGGGTGGAGTTAAAGGGTGGAGTTGGAGTTGGAGGGTGGAGTTGGAGCTGGAGGGTGGAGTTTGAGTTGGAGTTGGAGGGTGGAGTTGGAGTTCGAGTTGGAGGATGGAGATGGAGTTGGAGGGTGGAGTTGGAGTTAGAGTTGGAGGGTGAAGTTGGAGGGTGAAGTTGGAGTTGGAGGGTAGAGTTGGAGGGTGGAGTCGGAGGGTGGTGTTGGAGGGTGGAGTTGGAGGGTGGAGTTAGAGGGATGGAGTTGGAGTTGGAGGGTGAAGTTGGAGTTGGAGGGTGGAGTTTGAGGGTTGACTTGTAGGGTGGAGTTGGAGTTGGAGGATGGAGTTGGAGTTGGAAGGTGGAGTTGGAGTTGGCAAGTGGAGTTGGAGTTGGAGAGTGGAATTGGAGTTAGAGTTGGAGGGTAGAGTTGGAAGTTGAAGTTGGAGTTGAAGCTGGAGGGTGGAGTTGGAGGGTAGAGTTGGAGTTTGAGGGTGGAGTTAGAGGGTTGTGTTGGAGTTGGAAGGTGGAGTTGGAATTGAAGGGGGAGTTGGAGTTGGAGGATGGAGGGTGGAAGTGGAGTTGGATTTAGAAGGTGGAGTTATAGTTGGAGTTGGAGGGTGGAGTTGGAGGATGGAGTTGGAGTTGGAGGGTGGAGTTAGAGTTGGAGTTGGAGAGTCGAGTTGGATTTGGAATTGGAGGGTGGAGTTGGAGTTGGAATTGGAGTTGGAGATGGATGGTGGATTTGGAGTTGGAGTTGGCAGGTGGAGTTGGAGTGGGGAGTTGGAGGGGGAGTTGGTGTTGTAGTTAGAGGGTGGAGTTGGAAGGTGGAGATGAAGGGTGGGGTTGAAGGGTGGAGTTGGAGGGTGGAATTGGAGTTGGAGGGAGGAGTTGGAGGGTGGAGTTGGAGTAGGAGGGTAGAGTTGGAGTTGGAGGGTGGAGTTGGAGTTGGAGGGTGGAGTTGGAGTTGGAGTGTGGAGTTGGAGTTAGAGTTGGAGGGTGGAGTTGGAGGGTGGAGTTGGAGGGTAGAGTTGGAAAGTGGAGTTGGAGGGTGGTGTTGGAGGGTGGAGTTGAAGGGTGGAGTTGGAGGGATGGAGTTGGATTTGGAGGGTGAAGTTGGAGTTGGAGGGTGGAGTTTGAGGTTTGACTTGTAGGGTGGAGTTGGAGGGTGGAGTTGGAGTTGGAGGGTAGAGTTCGAGGGTGGAGTTGGAGGATGGAGTTGGAGTTGGAAGGTGGTGTCAGACTCCACGCTGCAGGATCCGGTTGTTGTACATATAACTCCACCTCCCTATCTCACCAACACGCCGTTATTAATAATACAGCGAGTTCGAGCGATAGGGAGAGGGAATAAAGAGGAAACAAAACAAGGAGGGGACGGAAGGGGACAGCAGGGAAGGGATGGCTGTAAGACAAAAGCAATAGGCATACAGGTTATTAAAGTACACTGTTAAATCCTACTCTCATGTATTTCTCGCTACGTGGAATAATGAGTTTTCACCTTTCCTGAAGAAGTGCGCTCCACTTCCTCCCTGTTAATCAGATATGTTAAACTGCCACGACATTCCCTATGAAACAAAAAACACCAGTTACTCCCAGATGCCAACAAGGTCATGTGTTAAATGTCTCTCTATTAATTTAGCACCTACCCCGCCTTGTGTATGTCTGTGCTCCAAAGTAAACGTGTATCAATCAAAAAGTGTATCCAAATAATTAATAGTATGTCTATGAAAGACCAATCCTTTCTTTCAGGAATGAACAACTAATATCCTCAAATGGAAACGGTAAGTCGTAGCCTCCCACTACTGACCTCCGCTCTCTAGTCCACAAGCACCAAGTTCACACAATGTAATGCTCCAAACACGGCAAGGTGTAGGCTTAACCCACTACCTTCCGCTTTGGCAATTTCCTTGTCCGACACTAGTGCCTTTTTTCGTAACGGTAGAGCGCAGGATAATATTCCCCGCCACACTCCGCTCTCACTTGTATATTCAGACCGTATCCCACAGCGCATGTATTGCCACGCCGTTTAACCAAACCACTTTGGAAGAAGCTGTCATTCAGTTCCAATGCAACGCGTTAACCAAACTCGCGCTGCAATATAACTCACAGTACGGTGCCTCTGCTACTGTCTCCGTTCTTCCTCGTAGGGTTCCTCTCCATCCGCCGTTACCAGAGAGAAAACAGATCACTGGAACGCCAGGGCAAACAAAGATGCGCGACCCTCGCGCTACTCGTTAAAGACACGAGTAATCCAAATCCAAGGCGCGTTTCCTGCTTCACTCGCGCAGGACTCGTTGTTGAAAACGGGAAACAAAACTCTCTCTGCCTCATGCAGGGAAAGACCAGCATAGCACACAATCGATGAACCTCAATCGTACTGCTGTACAAAATCACGAACAAAGTCAGGTGGTCCCACCCTTCCTTTATAGAGCCACACCCCCCACCAGGACTTATGGGAGATGTAGTTCCCTAATGTTAGGTAGGCGCCTGGGCAAACCCTGACAGTATGTCCCCGTCCCTAGCGCCTTCTATGGCAGGCTTAGCAGGAAACCATTAACGAAAAGACGACACCTTCCCATGAGCAGGCACCTCAGAACAGCCGACCCCTTGCATGTACTCCTCATTGACCTTGTTCCTACATCCCTGCACCCCATAGTGAGCCCTCTGCAGTATTAATGCCTTTTCCTTGACTAATGGCTGAAATTGGAGATCAACAGGAATATCAACCGAAGAAGAGTTGGCATCAGTTCCGGATTTAGCTAGGAAGGGGAACATTCCATGGGACCTATGCCACACATTCTTACTGGACCTCTCCGCCCTCATCATGCAATTAACCTTCCCTGTACGAATGATAGACTGTTTATCGTCCACTCCCTCCTTGATTGGCAGTATCTGTTGGGTTAATGTGTCTGTCTTCTGACTACTCAACCCAGTGCGGACGGTGACCACCTCTCTCTTTGCCAATGTGGCCACCCTAAACTGACATGCGACTACCGCTAAAGGTGAGGTTGCAGAAGACACCAGATGTTCCTGACAATACCCAGACAAAAAGTGTACTGTTCGAGTTCTCCAGTCTATAGAAGGGTTGTGGAACGTGAACCACGGCATCCCCAATATGATCTCGTATTGAGGAGCTTCTATGATGTTCAATGTTATCTTTTCCACATGTCTCCCTTCTGACACATTTATGGACAACATTACCTCAGCTGTCTTCTCAACTATTAGACCAGATTTTATAGGCTGTCCATCTACTGCCAAGACCTCCTCTGGTATATCTCTAGGTACTCTGGGTATAGCTAAGCGAGACACTAACCCATTATCAATAAAATTACCTGTGGCTCCTGTGTCCAGCATAACCCTAACTTGATGACTTTTTTGCTCATACTCTAATGACATGTTAAGGACCAGGTGTGACCCATTCACTCCTATGCCAGGTGAAGATAGTGAAGTGAGTCTCCAATCAGGTATCTCTTTCTCTCGGGAGGAAAGTGCTAACAAGTTGTCTGTCTCCCTTCCCATAGAGGAAACAGCTATTCTTTTATTCTTATTCCAACTAGCGGGGTTTTGGGGCTTAGAAGGGCATTCACGCACGTAATGCCCTTTTTTGCCACAGTACATACAAAGACCGTGTACTCTTCTGCTTTCTTTCTCATCATGGGACAGAGGGGATCTAATAGCTCCTATTTCCATAGTTTGAGAGTTGGAAGTTGAAGTTGGAGTTGAAGCTGGAGGGTGGAGTTGGAGGGTAGAGTTGGAGTTGGAGGGTGGAGTTAGAGGGTTGTGTTGGAGTTGGAGGGTGGAGTTGGAATAGAAGGGGGAGTTGGAGTTGGAGGATGGAGGGTGGAAGTGGAGTTGGATTTAGAAGGTGGAGTTATAGTTGGAGTTGGAGGGTGGAGTTGGAGGGTGGAGTTGGAGTTGGAGGGTGGAGTTAGAGTTGGAGTTGCAGGGTCGAGTTGGATTTGGAATTGAAGGGTGGAGTTGGAGTTGGAATTGGAGTTGGAGATGGATGGTGGATTTGGAGTTGGAGTTGGTGGGTGGAGTTGGAGGGGGGAGTTGGAGTTGGAGGGGGAGTTGGTGTTGTAGTTAGAGGGTGGAGTTGGAAGGTGGAGATGAAGGGTGGGGTTGAACGGTGGAGTTGGAGGGTGGAGTTGGAGGGTGGAATTGGAGTTTGAGGGAGGAGTTGGAGGGTGGAGTTGGAGTAGGAGGGTAGAGTTGGAGTTGGAGGGTGGAGTTGAAGGGTGGAGTTGGAGTTGGAGTGTGGAGTTGGAGTTAGAGTTGGAGGGTGGAGTTGGAGGGTGGAGTTGGAGGGTAGAGTTGGAGGGTGGAGTTGGAGGGTGGTGTTGGAGGGTGGAGTTGAAGGGTGGAGTTGGAGGGATGGAGTTGGAGTTGGAGGGTGAAGTTGGAGTTGGAGGGTGGAGTTTGAGGTTTGACTTGTAGGGTGTAGTTGGAGGGTGGAGTTGGAGTTGGAGGGTGGAGTTGGAGTTGGAGGGTAGAGTTCGAGGGTGGAGTTGGAGGATGGAGTTGGAGTTGGAAGGTGGAGTTGGAGTTGGCGAGTGGAGTTGGAGTTGGAGAGTGGAATTGGAGTTAGAGTTGGAGGGTGGAGTTGGAAGTTGGAGTTGGAGTTGAAGCTGGAGGGTGGAGTTGGAGGGTGGAGTTAGAGGGTTGTGTTGGAGTTGAAGGGTTAAGTTGGAATTGAAGGGGGAATTGGAGGGGGGAGTTGGAGTTGGAGGGTGGAGTTGGAGTTGGAGGATAGAGTTCGAGGGTGGAGTTGGAGGATGGAGTTGGAGTTGGAAGGTGGAGTTGGAGTTGGCAAGTGGAGTTGGAGAGTGGAATTGGAGTTAGAGTTGGAGGGTAGAGTTGGAAGTTGAAGTTGGAGTTGAAGCTGGAGGGTGGAGTTGGAGGGTAGAGTTGGAGTTGGAGGGTGGAGTTAGAGGGTTGTGTTGGAGTTGGAGGGTGGAGTTGGAATTGAAGGGGGAGTTGGAGTTGGAGGATGGAGGGTGGAAGTGGAGTTGGATTTAGAAGGTGGAGTTATAGTTGGAGTTGGAGGGTGGAGTTGGAGGGTGGAGTTAGAGTTGGAGTTGGAGGGTCGAGTTGGATTTGGAATTGGGGGGTGGAGTTGGAGTTGGAATTAGAGTTGGAGATGGATGGTGGATTTGGAGTTGGAGTTGGCGGGTGGAGTTGGAGGGGGGAGTTGGAGTTGGAGGGGGAGTTGGTGTTGTAGTTAGAGGGTGGAGTTGGAAAGTGGAGATGAAGGGTGGGGTTGAAGGGTGGAGTTGGAGGGTGGAGTTGGAGGGTGGAATTGGAGTTGGAGGGAGGAGTTGGAGGGTGGAGTTGGAGGGTGGAGTTGGAGTAGGAGGGTAGAGTTGGAGTTGGAGGGTGGAGTTGGAGTTGGAGGGTGGATTTGGAGTTGGAGTGTGGAGTTGGAGTTAGAGTCGGAGGGTGGAGTTGGAGGGTAGAGTTGGAGGGTGGAGTTGGAGGGTGGTGTTGGAGGGTGGAGTTGAAGGGTGGAGTTGGAGGGATGGAGTTGGAGTTTGAGGGTGAAGTTGGAGTTGAAGGGTGGAGTTTGAGGGTTGACTTGTAGGGTGAAGTTGGAGGGTGGAGTTGGAGTTGGAGGGTGGAGTTGGAGTTGGAGGGTAGAGTTTGAGGGTGGAGTTGGAGGATGGAGTTGGAGTTGGAAGGTGGAGTTGGAGTTGGCGAGTGGAGTTGGACTTGGAGAGTGGAATTGGAGTTAGAGTTGGAGGGTGGAGTTGGAAGTTGGAGTTGGAGTTGAAGCTGGAGGGTGGAGTTGGAGGGTAGAGTTGGAGCTGGAGGGTGGAGTTAGAGGGTTGTGTTGGAGTTGGAGGGTTAAGTTGGAATTGAAGGGGGAGCTGGAGGGGGGAGTTGGAGGGTGGAGGGTGGAGTTGGAGTTGGATTTGGAAGGTGGAGTTATAGTTGGAGTTGGAGGGTGGAGTTGGAGGGCGGAGTTGGAGTTGGAGGGTGGAGTTAGAGTTGGAGTTGGAGGGTCGAGTTGGATTTGGAATTGGAGTTGGAGGGTGGAGTTGGAGTTGGAATTGGAGTTGGAGATGGATGGTGGAGTTGGAGTTGGAGTTGGCGGGTAGAGTTGGAGGTGGGAGTTGGAGTTGTAGTTAGAGGGTGGAGTTGGAGGGTGGAGTTGGAGTTGGAGAATGAAGTTGGAAGGTGGAGTTGGAGTTGGAGGGTGGAGTTGGAGTTGGAGTTGGAGGGTGGAGTTGGAGTTGGAGTTGAAGTTTGAGGGTCGAGTTGGAGCGGGAATTGAAGTTGAAGGGTGGAGTTGGAGTTGAAGTTGTAGTAGGAGATTGATGGTGGATTTTGAGTTGGAGGGTGGAGTTGGAGTTGAAGGGGGAGTTGGTGTTGTAGTTAGAGGATGGAGTTGGAGGGTGGAGATGAAGGGTGGATATGAAGGGTGGGGTTGGAGGAAGGAGTTGGAGGGTGGAGTTGGAGTTGGAGGGTGGAGGTGGAGGGTGGAGTTGGAGTTGGAGGGTAGAGTTGGAGGGTGGAGTTGGAGGGTGGAGTTAGAGGGTGGAGTTGGAGGGTGGAGTTGGAGGGATGGAGTTAGAGTTGGAGGGTGAAGTTGGAGTTGGAGGTTGGAGTTTGAGGGTTGAGTTGTAGGGTGGAGTTGGAGGGTGGAGTTGGAGTTGGAGGGTAGAGTTGGAGGGTGGAGTTGGAGGGTGGAGTTGGAAGGTGGAGTTGGAGTTGGTGAGCGAGTTCGGAGTTGGAGGGTGGAATTGGAGTAAGAGTTGTGGGTGGAGTTGGAAGTTGGAGTTGGAGTTGAAGCTGGAGGGTGGATTTGGAGGGTAGAGTTGGAGTTGGAGGGTAGAGTTGGAGGGTTGTGCAGGAGTTGGAGGGTGGAGTTGGATTTGGAAGGTGGAGTTGTAGTTGGAGTTGGAGGGTGGAGTTGGAGGGTGGAGTTGGAGTTGGAGGGTGGAGTTGGAGTTGGAGGGTGGAGTTAGAGTTGGAGTTGGAGGGTCGAGTTGGATTTGGAATTGGAGTTGGAGGGTGGAGTTGGAGTTGGAATTGGAGTTGGAGATGGATTGTGGATTTGGAGTTGGAGTTGGCGGGTGGAGTTGGAGTTGGAGGGAGGAGTTGTAGTTGTAGTTAGAGGGTGGAGTTGGAGGGTGGAGAAGAAGGGTGGGGTTGGAGGTTGAAGTTGGAGGGTGGAGTTGGAGGGTGGAGTTGGAGTTAGAGTTGGAGGGTGCAGTTGGAGGGTGGAGTTGGAGTTGGAGGGTAGAGTTGGAGGGTGGAGTTGGAGGGTGGTGTTGGAGGGTGGAGTTGGAGGGTGGAGTTGGAGTTGGAGGGTGAAGTTGGAATTGGAGGGTGGAGTTGGAGGGTGGAGTTGGAGTTAGAGTTGGAGGGTGCAGTTGGAGGGTGGAGTTGGAGTTGGAGGGTAGAGTTGGAGGGTGGAGTTGGAGGGTGGTGTTGGAGGGTGGAGTTGGAGGGTGGAGTTGGAATTGGAGGGTGAAGTTGGAATTAGAGGGTGGAGTTGGAGTTGGAGAGTGGAGTTTGAGGGTGGAGTTGGAGGGTGGAGTTGGAGGGTGAAGTTGGAGTTGGAGGGTGGAGTTGGAGGGTGGAGGGTGGAGTTGCAGTTGGAGGGTGGAGTTGGATGGTGGATTTGCTGTTGGAGGGTTGAACTGGAGTTGGAGGGTGGAGTTGGAGGGTGGAGTTGCAGTTGGAGGGTGGAGTTTGAGGGTGGAGTTGGAGGGTGGAGTTGGAGTTAGAGGGTGAAGTTGGAGTTGGAGGGTGGAGTTGGAGGGTGGAGGGTGGAGTTGCAGTTGGAGGGTGGAGTTGGAGTTGGAGAATGAAGTTGGAAGGTGGAGTTGGAGGGTGGAGTTGGAGTTGGAGTTGGAGGGTGGAGTTGAAGTTGGAGTTTAAGTTTGAGGGTGGAGTTGGAGGGTGGAGTTGGAGTTGGAGTGTGGAGTTGGATTTTGAGTTGGAGGGTGAAGTTGGAGGGTGGAGTTGGAGTTGGAGGGTAGAGTTGGAGGGTGGAGTTGGAGGGTGGTGTTGGAGGGTGGAGTTGGAGGGTGGAGTTGGAGGGATGGAGTTGGAGTTGGAGGGTGAAGTTGGAGTTGGAGGGTGGAGTTTGAGGGTTGACTTGTAAGGTGGAAATGGAGGGTGGAGTTGGAGTTGTGTGGTAAATTTTAATTACCTATACGGAATTTATGCGGTAAAGTTCAATAAGAATAACTCAGTCAAAATGAAGAGGCAGAATCCATGGTATCTGAGGTTTAAAGGGGGGTTTATTCCTTAAAAAGGAATTGGTTCGAACCAATGGTAGCATGACCCATCGCCACGAGGGTTCAGGGTGGGAATTGCAATGGACATGTACAATGATTTATTAACAAGCAATCGTATATATAGTCATTTCATACAGTAATATTGAATGCAGAAGGCATAACAGCTGAGAGAAACGAGATAAGAGCAGAAATACGTAACAGGAGGCGTGCACTAGGGCATACACGGAGGTATGTGCTAGAAAACGTCACATAAAAGTGTCATAAGTGGGTGGATCCCTAGAAGGATCCTGCAGAGTCAGCAAGAACATGTGGCAGGGATGCGCGCGCAGCAGCATGACGTGTGATTGACGTGGAACTGGAGGGTGAAGGGGACTTGACATTTAGCCCTACATGTGGAGACAGAAGTCTGGAGTGTCAGAACAACCTAATCCCAAATCATATCTAATATCTTGTGTTTGAGGAACTGTATTATCTAGAAGGAAAGGTCTCTTGGGCAGAGGTTATTCTATACTGACTGCTAGTGCGTGTATATGCAACTACGTGTCTACGTGTAAAGCAAGGGGCCATGGGCCTACCATGGTAACGGAAGCTATGAATTACTTGCATGGAGACAGAAAGGCCGGGCCCTTTGCTCTGCAGCTGGGAAGGATGTTTACCTAAACTGCTAGACAGGAATGTGATTTTCGAGGAGCGGAGCAGATAACTCGAAGGTTGAATACAGTCTTGGCAGGCCGGCAGGCTGAGCCAGGCACCGCTAGCTGCGCAGGGAGTGAGTGAAAGGTCATGGATACAGATGCAGGTTCAGGCTGCAGCTTCCAGAGGCAGAAGGCAGGAGAAAACTTGAATGGCAGAAAACAAGGCCCAACTCGCCAGGGCCAGGAAAACATGAAAGAGCACCATGCAAAGACGTTGGCAAGGCACACTTAGGAACTGAATATCGGACCCATTCATGGTGGATCAGAAAGAGGACATCTTAACGTTGGACGCAAATGTATTTGCGTCTCCATAGCTGGTTGTGGAGGGAACTTACATGTACTAGAAGCAGGTACATGGAGCCGTTGGGGTCTACGATAGGGGACACAATTGACCATAAAAATTCATATTACCTCATTCCCTCCTTGTCCCCTACGGACCCTTCATGATATATCAATCCTCATTAATCTATCAATCTGTTCATGTAACATCATTTGCTCTTCTTTCTTCTTATGGCGTTTTGAATGAGGACTTGAATGAGGAATACATGATGTGGCGCACAAGCCGCAAATCGCTGGCCCACATTGCAGACATAGGCAACAACTGAATACTATGAGAAGGCCAATACCTAGGAAGGATAGGACTTTCCATCCCCAGGCTGACAACGTTGTCCAGAACCACCCGGACCAAGTCCAGGTGCCTGGATTCTGGTGTATCAGACTTGCAATCTTATGAAGGCGAGTTATGGCTCTATATACTGATGGCGCGTTTTCTGGAATGAAAACACAGCAGCTCGACCCGATGACCTTACAGGCTCCGCCCCTATCGGCCAGGATGACGTCAAGGACTAGACGATTTTGAAGAACAACAATCCGCATAGCAGACTGCTCCTCTGTTAAGTTACCTAGAGCGGAAGTAGTTTCATTCACTACTGCTTCAAGGGTTCTAGTTAATTTTCGTATCAGTTTACTATTAAAGACAGTACCTAGGTAGGGAAAGAAACCTTTTTTGAAATCTGTATATTGTTCCCATGCCGTTTCAGTATAGTCGACAATTGGGAGATCTCTCTGTGGTCTATTGTGTATTAGATGAGTATTTCTATGATAATCAGGAGGGGCTAGGAAAACAGGTGGCAGAAGGAATGCAATGTAACAGGTGCCATCCCAATCTAGAGGTAAGCGTATATAGGCGGTATGACCACAAATGAAGTAGGAATGACGTGAAGCTTTGAGGGTAGACTTGCCCTTATCACTGAATTCGATCACAGTAGTACATCTACTATGACCCAGGTGTACTGAACCATTTTTCCTGACACATAATTCACCTTTGACTGGAAGTACGGACATGGCGGGCAAGACTGGTTCTGTTTCGGATTCAACACTGAGAATCATGAGGTTAAGTGTAAAGTTACCTAATCCATATACTTCATTTTCTAGATCAGTTCCTGTCCTTTTGGGGAGACCCTCCTTGTCAGGGAAACAGACTTTATGCAGAACGACGTTCAGGTTTCCCCATACCCAGTTACCCTGATATACTACAGAGTCTGAATTCAAGGAATTAATTAAACTAAACCATGCCCCACAGGACCCATTATGCGTGAACGGGTACGGAAAAAGAGGCAGAACTCCTTTGTATTTCTGATAGGGAGGGAGTCGGCCACATATCCAACAATTTGTAGCATTGCTGGTCTGATGGGAATGATGTAACATACTAATGAATGTATTGTTGCGCAGCGCAAGTCTGTAAGAGAGTTCGTGTGGGGGCAGCTCACTAAAAGAATGCTCGGCAGTGACGTTGAAGGTAGAATTTCCACGCTTGAATATAGGATAGTATATGTGGAGAAGCACACTTGCAGCAATAATCATAAGGCTCAGAAAAAACATAATCAATAAAGTCACAATACAGTGGCTGCGAAGAGATTTGCAATATTCACGTTTCTTGAGCTGTTTCTGTCTATCTCTCTCTCTGTTGGGGTCTAGGGGATACATGTCAGAAAACACGTCTAACCGATTCACCTAGGGGAGGACTTAAACAATTAAACTGTCTGACTTGCTAGACCTCAATTTTTCTTTATACTCCTGCTGTGGAGTTTTCTCTATCAGGGGAAGTTTAGAGTCACTAGAATCTGGACAGTCCTTAGAGGGGGAGGGTGAGTCAGTCTCTGGCAATGCACGAAATTTCTTCACGTGACTTGAGTGCAGCAACCGTTTGCGGCCCTCGACCTTGATTGCAGTCCTCGTGGTGAGAAGTACCAACTTCGGCGCCTGCCACCTGGGCTCCAGCGGACTTTTCCTGTCGAAATGTCTTACAAGCACAATGTCTCCTGGAACAACGTCATGCGGTTTCACCTCGGTGTTGTCGGGAAAGGCTGCAGCGACCTGTGAACGACATGATTGTAGTGCAGACATCAAGGAGGCAAGGTAATCTGTCAACATATTACAATCGACATCAGTAATTTTTCTTGGCAGAGGCGTCCCCCACATATTCGGTGGTCTACCAAAGACCACCTCATACGGGGATAGCCCTGTTCTGGAATGTGCGACCATTCTCATATAAAAGAGGGCGACTGGCAAAGCTACGATCCAGTCGACACCCTTCTCCTTACAGATCTTTGCTAAACGAGTTTTCAGGGTCTGATTGTGTCTCTCTACGAGACCTGCTGCTTCAGGATGTCGGACACAGTGGAACTTCCATTGGTAGCCGAGCAGGAGAGATACCTGCTTCATAAGCTCGGACGAGAATGGCTGACCGTTGTCTGAGTACACGACACGGGGCAACCATATCGAGGGAAGAATTCACGAACCAGCTGCTTGGCAGTGGTCGGAGCAGTGTAATCTGGGACTGGATATGCTTCTGTCCAACGGGAAAGTGCACATACAACTACGAGGACATATTTAAAACCTCGACAACGTTCCATCTGAATATAATCCATCTGGAGGACTTCAAAAGGGTGATCGGGAGGATGAAAACCACCTTGCTCTACGGGAACGCCTTTACCTGGGTTGAACTGACAACAAATCATGCAAGTTCGCACTTTCTGTTTGGCTGCTGCTCGTAAGTGTTTATTGAACAAGAGATGTTGAATACTGTCTAACATGGCTTTTTCTCCTAAATGTGCTGGACTGTGTACGGTATTAATGATAACTTGAACCATAGAGTCGGGGAGAAACCATGTGGATTTTCCCTTCGTCATCCATCCTTGATCTGTCTGGGTCCCTCCTAGTTCAATCCATTTCTTAATTTCATCTGGGGTAGCATGTGTCTGTATGTCAATTACATCTAGGGCGGGATCCTTAACTGTCATGCAATGTGTCGGTGTCGCGACTATTGTCTTTGTCAGGTCAGTGGTGTGAATCTGATTCTGAGCTGTATGTTTTGCGGTTCGGTCTGCCAGGTCATTACCCTGGGAAATAGTATCTGTAACTTTTGTATGTGCCTTACACTTCATGATGGATATGGCTGTAGGCAGATGTATTGCATCTAATAGAGTTTGAATGAGAGGACCGTGTTGAATTTTGGCACCGTGAGAAGTCAAAAAACCTCTCTCTCGCCAGAGGACACCGAAGTCGTGGACAACTCCGAATGCATAACGGGAATCTGTGTATATGTTAACTCTCTTGTTCTTGGCTTGAATACAGGCTTGTGTCAGAGCGATGAGCTCTGCTGCTTGTGTTGACAAGATGTCAATACAATTTGTTTCTATGACTTCAGTTTCTGTTGTGACTGCGTAGGCGGCCACTAATTCTCCTGTACTTGTTCTCATGCATGAACCATCCACGTAAAGTGTCAGGTCTGGATCTGGTAATGGAGTGTCTGTCAAGTCTTGTCTGGGTTTCGTCGTGATAGTAATGACTTCAATGCAATCATGTGCCAATGGGTCTGTTTCAGTTAATGGCAAAAGTGTAGCAGGATTCAATGTATTACAACGTCTAATTTCTATGTGTGGCTGAAATAATGTCAATTCATAACCTGTCAATCTTGCTATAGTCAAGTGTTGAGTCTGTGTTCGATTTAAAAGAACTTCCACGGAATGTGGAACTTGTACTGTCAATGGATGTCCTAACACTATTGAATCACTTTGTCTAATTGCTAGAGCTGTTGCTGCAACTGATTTCAAGCACGCAGGCAGAGCCTGGGCTACTGGATCCAATGTACTAGAGAAGTAAGCACACGGTTTGTGTGAACCTGCTTGATCCTGCGTGAGTACCGACAATGCAGTACCTTCACGTTCTGTGACAAAAAGTGTAAAAGGCTTACTGTAGCATGGTGTTGCTAAAACTGGTGCTTGACATAAGGCTTTCTTTAAGTCGTCAAAAGCTTGTGGATGTTCCTGAGTCCAAGGGAGGACAGTCGAAGACGCTGCCTCCTGAGTTGTTAACTGAATGAGTGGTTTTGCTAGAAAAGCATACTGAGGGATCCATTGTCTGCAGTAAGAAGTGAGGCCTATAAAAGCCCGCACCTCCTTTTGTGTCCTGGGTGGTAACATACCTGCAATTAACTGGATGCGATCGGGCGTTAGCTGTCTCCCCCATTTGGACAGCAAGTGGCCTAAGTAAACAACTTTCTGAACACAGAATTGCAGCTTCGAAGGGGATACCTTGTGCCCCTTGTCAGCCAGGAAATGTAAAACCGTCAGTGACGCTAGTTCACATTCAGGTTCGCTTCGGGCGGTGATCAGCAGATCATCGACATACTGTAGTAGGGCAGTGTTTTCAGGCATGTGTATACTGTTGAGTTGTCTTTTCAGTGCTTGGCTATAGATGCTGGGGCTTTCTGTGAATCCTTGAGGTGCGCATGCAAATTTGAAGCTTCGTCCATTTAAACAGAATCCGAAAAGGTATTGGCTTTCCGGATCAATTGGGACACTAAAGAAGGCGTTCTTCAGATCAATAACAGTAAAGAACGTTGCTTCAGAATCAATAGCCGTCAATAGAGATGAGATATCCGGGACCACAGGGTACTGCGGTACAATACATTTATTCAATTCGCGCAAGTCAATAACTAATCGGTAAACTGGTGGTGCATTGGGATCTGTACGTTTAAGAATTGGAATGATAGGAGAATTACATAAATTCGAGTTGGTTTCTACAACCACTCCTTGTGCAATGAGCTCTTCAATGATTTTCAGTAAAGCCACTACAGCATCGGGGGGTAACTTGTATTGCCGAATTCGTGGTAAAACAACACCTGGTTTGAGTGTGACTCGATACGGTGTAATGTGCATACAACCTACATCAGTGGGGCCTTGCGCCCATAAATGTGCAGGTACATTCTGTAATTGGGGATCAATATCTCTCAATACATAGTGACCTTTAAAGTCACGTAGAAACAACCGTACTCCTTCCGGAGAACAGCAAATAACAGCTCCTAGAGCTTTCAGAGTCTTGATACCTAACAAGTTTTCTGGACATGATTTAGTGAGCAGTAAATCTGTAGTACGTGTCAATGGACCAACTGCAAGGGGGAGTGGTTGCGATACTTCATTAATAATAGGCTTGCCTGAAAAACCAAGGGAAACATTCTGTGAGCCTGAGAGGGGTGCCCCTGGGACCTCGTCATGACTTATTGTTGTTCGGCTTGCCCCTGTATCAATTAAAAACTTTCTGTCTTTCCCTAATGCTTGACTGTGTACATAAGGACCCTCTTGATCTACAGGAACCTCAATAAGAGGCAAGCCAACTTCCCTCTCTAGGCTGTTTCATGTGTATCGCTGATAATCGGGATAATCAGTCTGGGCATACTGGTACATCTGCTGTGATGCATGTTGAGTTGCAGCAATCGGTTGAGGCTGTGGCACAGCTACTGTCTGTACTGTCTGTTGTGAGGCTTGCATAGGCTGGATATTCTGTGGTACTTGTTGTTGGACCTGGTCCTGTCTAGGAGGACGCGGTCTCTCTTTAGTTTTTCCAGTAATTATATTATGTTTTAAAACTGCACAATCGTTTATATAGTGACCTGGCTGTTTGCAATAGTTGCATGTCCCTTTTACAGGAGCTGTTGAATTATTTGACTGTATCGTGCCCTTTTTCTGACCGTCAGCTGGAACTGACTGAGCAACTAACATTTTCATTTTCGTGTCTTTCATGCGTCTCTGTTCGTGTTCATGTTCCTCTCTAATTCTGTTCTGGTGATACTGTAACATTTGTAACATTTGTGAAGGCGTATTTGCTTGCCATGTGCTCTCGACTTTCTGTACACGATTCTTAACTTGGGGCAGGGAATGTTCGACTAGCTTTGTTACGAAAAGATGTGGATATGACTCGCTACTTGCTTTCAGGCCACTATTAATACCAAAACATTTTTCAAATCGGGAATAAAAATTGCTAGTGTCTTCATCGGGTTTCTGTTTACAGGCTGAGATTGCATCCCAGTCCTCCTTTTTAGTTGCTAATAAACGTGGCAATACTTGCACTAACAATCCTGGTAATGCTTTAGATTTGTCCCCAAGCCCTGTTCCTGGGGTACAAGTTTTTTCTTCGTCTTCTAATGCAGCCCAATCTATCTTTTGGTCTCCTACCTCCCAATCCTTTTCTTTCAGTTTCTCGTAAATACCGGAAGGCATTAACACTTTCAATATTTTCATAATGTCGGGGTAGGTGTAATCCCCCATGAGTAACATGTCTTTGATTTCGCGGTGGAAACCTGCTGGATCTTTATCGTGACTGGGCACTAATTTCTTCATTTCTAACAGTTCCATTTTTGTTATGGGCGTGTACACAAACACGCGTCTAAAGGAATTATCAGCATTCTGGACCGGATGCACTTCTCGCAAGGGGTTCTGTCTGTCTATGTAATACGTTTTTCTGTCTACGGGTGGAGCTGGAACAAACCGTGTATTCAGGAAAGTATTATACCTGTGTCGATGTTCTAGAATTACTTTAATCAAGTCAGTACCTAGACCTCTCCATTGTGGCGAGAGTAGTTCTATTAATATATCAGGTAAGGGACCTGGATCAGAATGTTGGCCTTTGAATAATGTAATGAGATGCTGAACCATATATATGCCAGCTAATTTCTGCTCATCAGGGGAAAGGTTTAAAAAAGTCTGCACTAAACCATCATCACTATATTTATCAGGATCGTCAGTCCATTGTACGGCTGACCTGGCCAATTCTTGTTCATCCATGGAATTGAGTACATGGTACCCCATGCGTTCTTGAAGTATTCTATCAGTAGCCTGGAATAGATGTTCGGGGGTCTTTGGATTTGACATGGCAGCGTGAAAGATTCTTTTACTTTCCGGACGTACCGGACGCATTGAATTATTATAGGGCCTTCCCTTACCTACATATGCTATCATTTCTCTAACGGGTAATTGTGATTGTCCTGTTGCCGTTTCTGGTGTTTCCTCCTCCCCTGAGGATTCAACCTTGTCTGAATCTATTTCTGATTCTGGCTGTCTTCTTTCATGTATTTTTATTACTGCATTTCTGATCCTTCGGTACATGTTTTCTATACAACTCTGTTTATCATGGTTCCCGTCTGCTATATTCTGACCCCATCTATTAAGTGCTTTCATTTCTTCCGGGTTTACACCCGGCCTATCTTGTTCTCTTATTAGGCAGTTTATGAAAAACCGTAATATCTTGGCTTGAGTGTCAACTTTCTGGTAAGCCATGGCCTCGCCAATACTTTCAGGGCCTTCCCCTGTTTGAACAAAATGATATATTCTGTCTAGATGTTCAACCATTCCTAGTAGTAACAGTAAAAAGTTTGTAACCCGTCTTAGTCGTACTGATGACAACATCATTCTGTCGTCATTTTTACCGGGCACTGGATCATATCTACAGTCTGAAAGACGTTCTCGAAATATGTCATAATCGGCTGCTTGAGGTGTACGTTGTTGCGCTAGATCCCTATAAGTCAATTGGTGTGCTGGTGGCGGTGTTTGAAAACCTATCGCACCTCCCGAGGTGCCAGGACCAAAAGGATTGAATGGGTTAGTGATCGGAAGAATAGGTGCAGGATGGGTCAGGGGAACGGGTGCAGGGGGTGGAACGGGAGAAGGAGTTCGTTGCGGAGGTGGGAGTAGATGATTTCGGGGTGGAGTACCATCAGCGGGTAGTGGTTGAGCATGTGGATTTGTATATGCGGGAGCTACGTCATCTAGATAGGAAGAAAGGAATATGTCCTTTGTGGTCTTGTGATGTACTTTAGTCGGGAGCAAGGGAGGGGGCAGATCCTTCGGTATCTCCGGAGTGGCCTTAGGTAAACCCTCGGCCAGCAAAGGATACATACCATTCATAAGAGTGTTTCGTTGTCGGTCTACTTGTTCTGCTTTTACTCGTATCCCCTCCTCAACTAATACGTTTTCTTTGGCCTTGTCTGAATCCTCTTTATGTTTCTCTGCTTTTCTGAGTGCTTTCTCTGTGCGTCTGTGCGATTCTTTACGCCATAGTTCAATGGCCTCTTTCTGTGACTGTCTGGCTTTCTTTTTCCATAATGCGTCCTCTACTCTCATGATGCATTCAGCATCCCATGTCCCTGCGGCGGGCCATCTTTGATTCTCTGCTAAATCTTTAGTATAGTCTACCCACAAATCGAGATATAATACAGCGTCTAGGCCGTGCTTGTGGTACATAAAGTGCCCTGGAGTGTCCCTAGGTGGAACAGGCACTGCTTCTTCTAGAATCCCTTTCCTAGTTCCTATCTGTCTTAGTTTGGAGAACAGCGGCATGTTTAAGTCGTGCTACTCTGGGCTTGATACTTACTCGAATTCGGACACAACTAATACAGTAAACACAATAATGCAGATCGAACAATCACTCATACCACGACATTAAAACATACTAAAACGTTTCAGAGCGAACAATAATGATTAGAATAAAACTAATTAATTTCATACTGGATATACTGCTAAACAGTACAGATACACCGCTAAACAGTGCAGACCGGGTCTGCGTACCCAAACCCGTCACAAATTAATGCGCTCGTCTGGATGCGTCCCCAGCAACGGTACTCACCGGGAAGCACGGAACAGAAGGCCTCGGAAACTCGTTACTGGACTGGACTCGACTGGACTCGACTCGTGACGTAAGCACTTCGGAACTTCGGAACTGGTGGGCCTCCGGATACCTCGGACTTTGCTCTCTCAGCTAGGCTCTGGTCGGGATCCTCCGCACTCCTCACCGCCTCGTCTGGGTGTCGATCGCAGCCTCAGTCACCTCCGTTGGCCTGAGGGAGATACAGGAAATCCTGCGGGTACGCGTAGTTGTCCGTCAGCGCTGTGGCAGGGGACCGGGCCTGCAACGCACCGCTGGCGCGTGGGGTGGAGGAGGGGTATCTATTCGGGCGCCAAATTATGTGGTAAATTTTATTTACCTATACGGAATTTATGCGGTAAAGTTCAATAAGAATAACTCAGTCAAAATGAAGAGGCAGAATCCGTGGTATCTGAGGTTTAAGGGGGGTTTTATTCCTTAAAAAGGAATTGGTTCGAACCAATGGTAGCATGACCCATCGCCACGAGGGTTAAGGGTGGGAATTGCAATGGACATGTACAATGATTTATTAACAAGCAATCGTATATATAGTCATTTCATACAGTAATATTGAATGCAGAAGGCGTAACAGCTGAGAGAAACGAGATAAGAGCAGAAATACGTAACAGGAGGCGTGCACTAGGGCGTACACGGAGGTATGTGCTAGAAAACGTCACATAAAAGTGTCATAAGTGGGTGGATCCCTAGAAGGATCCTGCAGAGTCAGCAAGAACATGTGGCAGGGATGCGCGCGCAGCAGCATGACGTGTGATTGACGTGGAACTGGAGGGTGAAGGGGACTTGACATTTAGCCCTACATGTGGAGACAGAAGTCTGGAGTGTCAGAACAACCTAATCCCAAATCATATCTAATATCTTGTGTTTGAGGAACTGTATTATCTAGAAGGAAAGGTCTCTTGGGCAGAGGTTATTCTATACTGACTGCTAGTGTGTGTATATGCAACTACGTGTCTACGTGTAAAGCAAGGGGCCATGGGCCTACCATGGTAACGGAAGCTATGAATTACTTGCATGGAGACAGAAAGGCCGGGCCCTTTGCTCTGCAGCTGGGAAGGATGTTTACCTAAACTGCTAGACAGGAATGTGATTTTCGAGGAGCGGAGCAGATAACTCGAAGGTTGAATATAGTCTTGGCAGGCCGGCAGGCTGAGCCAGGCACCGCTAGCCGCGCAGGGAGTGAGTGAAAGGTCATGGATACAGATGCAGGTTCAGGCTGCAGCTTCCAGAGGCAAAAGGCAGGAGAAAACTTGAATGGCAGAAAACAAGGCCCAACTCGCCAGGGCCAGGAAAACATGAAAGAGCACCATGCAAAGACGTTGGCAAGGCACACTTAGGAACTGAATATCGGACCCATTCATGGTGGATCAGAAAGAGGACATATTAACGTTGGACGCAAATGTATTTGCGTCTTCATAGCTGGTTGTGGAGGGAACTTACATGTACTAGAAGCAGGTACATGGAGCCGTTGGGGTCTACGATAGGGGACACAATTGACCATAAAAATTCATATTACCTCAGTTGGAGGGTGGAGTTGGAGTTGGAGGATAGAGTTCGAGGGTGGAGTTGGAGGATGGAGTTGGAGTTGGAAGGTGGAGTTGGAGTTGGCAAGTGGAGTTGGAGTTGGAGAGTGGAATTGGAGTTAGACTTGGAGGGTAGAGTTGGAAGTTGAAGTTGGAGTTGAAGCTGGAGGGTGGAGTTGGAGGGTAGAGTTGGAGTTGGAGGGTGGAGTTAGAGGGTTGTGTTGGAGTTGGAGGGTGGAGTTGGAATTGAAGGGGGAGTTGGAGGATGGAGGGTGGAGTTGGAGTTGGATTTGGAAGGTGTAGTTATAGTTGGAGTTGGAGGGTGGAGTTGGAGGGTGGCGTTGGAGTTGGAATTGGAGGGTAGAGTTGGAGTTGGAATTGGAGTTGGAGATGGATGGTAGATTTGGAGTTGGAGTTGGCGGGTGGAGTTGGAGGGGAGAGTTGGAGTTGGAGGGGGAGTTGGTGTTGTAGTTAGAGGGTGGAGTTGGAAGGTGGAGATGAAGGGTGGGGTTGAAGGGTGGAGTTGGAGAATGGAGTTGGAGGGTGGAATTGGAGTTGGAGGGAGGAGTTGGAGGGTGGAGTTGGAGTAGGAGGGTAGAGTTGGAGTTAGAGGGTGGAGTTGGAGTTGGAGGGTGGAGTTGGAGTTGGAGTGTGGAGTTGGAGTTAGAGTTGGAGGGTGGAGTTGGAGGGTGGAGTTGGAGGGTAGAGTTGGAGGGTGGAGTTGGAGGGTGGTGTTGGAGGGTGGAGTTGAAGGGTGGAGTTGGAGGGATGGAGTTGGAGTTGGAGGGTGAAGTTGGAGTTGGAGGGTGGAGTTTGAGGGTTGACTTGTAGGGTGGAGTTGGAGGGAGGAGTTGGAGTTGGAGGGTGGAGTTGGAGGGTAGAGTTCGAGGGTGGAGTTGGAGGATGGAGTTGGAGTTGGAGGGAGGAGTTGTAGGGTGGAGTTGGAGTAGGAGGGTAGAGTTGGAGTTGGAGGGCGGAGTTGGAGTTGGAGGGTGGAGTTGGAGTTGGAGTGTGGAGTTGGATTTTGAGTTGGAGGGTGAAATTGGAGAGTGGAGTTGGAGTTGGAGGGTAGAGTTGGAGGGTGGAGTTGGAGGGTGGTGTTGGAGGGTGGAGTTGGAGGGTGGAGTTGGAGGGATGGAGTTGGAGTTGGAGGGTGAAGTTGGAGTTTGAGGGTGGAGTTTGAGGGTTGACTTGTAGGGTGGAAATGGAGGGTGGAGTTGGAGTTGGAGGCTGGAGTTGGAGTTGGAGGATAGAGTTCGAGGGTGGAGTTGGAGGATGGAGTTGGAGTTGGAAGGTGGAGTTGGAGTTGGCAAGTGGAGTTGGAGTTGGAGAGTGGAATTGGAGTTAGAGTTGGAGGGTAGAGTTGGAAGTTGAAGTTGGAGTTAGAGGGTTGTGTTGGAGTTGGAGGGTGGAGTTGTAATTGAAGGGGGAGTTGGAGTTGGAGGATGGAGGGTGGAGTTGGAGTTGGATTTGGAAGGTGGAGTTATAGTTGGAGTTGGAGGGTGGAGTTGGAGGGTGGAGTTGGAGTTGGAATTGGAGTTGGAGACGGGTGGTGGATTTAGAGTTGGAGTTGGCGGGTGGAGTTGGAGGGGAGAGTTGGAGTTGGAGGGGGAGTTGGTGTTGTAGTTAGAGGGTGGAGTTGGAAGGTGGAGATGAAGGGTGGGGTTGAAGGGTGGAGTTGGAGGGTGGAGTTGGAGGGTGGAATTGGAGTTGGAGGGAAGAGTTGGAGGGTGGAGTTGGAGTTGGAGTAGGAGGGTAGAGTTGGAGTTGGAGGGTGGAGTTGGAGTTGGAGGGTGGAGTTGGAGTTGGAGTGTGGAGTTGGAGTTAGAGTTGGAGGGTGGAGTTGGAGGGTGGAGTTGGAGGGTAGAGTTGGAGGGTGGAGTTGGAGGGTGGTGTTGGAGGGTGGAGTTGAAGGGTGGAGTTGGAGGGATGGAGTTGGAGTTGGAGGGCGAAGTTGGAGTTGGAGGGTGGAGTTTGAGGGTTGACTTGTAAGGTGGAGTTGGAGGGTGGAGTTGGAGGGTAGAGTTCGAGGGTGGAGTTGGAGGATGGAGTTGGAGTTGGAAGGTGGAGTTGGAGTTGGCGAGTGGAGTTGGAGTTGGAGAGTGGAATTGGAGTTAGAGTTGGAGGGTGGAGTTGGAAGTTGGAGTTGGAGTTGAAGCTGGAGGGTGGAGCTGGAGGGTAGAGTTGGAGTTGGAGGGTGGAGTTAGAGGGTTGTGTTGGAGTTGGAGGGTGGAGTTGGAATTGAAAGGGGAGTTGGAGGGGGGAGTTGGAGTTGGAGGGTGGAGGGTGGAGTTGGAGTTGGATTTGGAAGGTGGAGTTATAGTTGGAGTTGGAGGGTGGAGTTGGAGTTGGAGGGTGGAGTTAGAGTTGGAGGGTCGAGTTGGATTTGGAATTGGAGTTGGAGGGTGGAGTTGGAGTTGGAATTGGAGTTGGAGATGGATGGTGGAGTTGGAGTTGGAGTTGGCGGGTGGAGTTGGAGTTGTAGTTAGAGGGTGGAGTTGGAGGGTGGAGAAGAAGGGTGGGGTTGGAGGGTGGAGTTGGAGGGTGGAGTTGGATTTGGAGGGTGGGGTTGGAGGGTGGAGGTGGAGGTGGAGTTGGAGTTGTAGGGAGGTGTTGGAGGGTGGAGTTGGAGTTAGAGTTGGAGGGTGGAGTTGGAGGGTGGAGTTGGAGGGTGGAGTTGGAGTTGGAGGGTGAAGTTGGAGTTGGAGGGTGGAGTTTGAGAGTTGAAATTGAGGGTGGAGTTGGAGGGTGAAGTTGGAGATGGAGGGTGGAGTTGGAGGGTGGAGTTGGAGGGTGGAGTTGGAGGGTGGTGTTGGAATTGGAGGGTGGAGTTGGAGTTGGAGTTAGAGTTGGAGGGTGGAGATGGAGATGGAGTTGGAGTTGGAGGGTGGAGTTGGAGGTGGAGAGTGAGTTGGAGGGTGGAGATGGAGGGTGGAGTTGCAGGGTGGAGTTGGAGTTGGAGGGTGGAGTTGAAGTTGGATTTGGATGGTGGATTTGGAATTGGAGTTGGAGGGTGGAGTTTGAGGGTGGAGTTGGAGGGGGGAATTGGAATAGGAGGGTGGAGCTGGAGGGTGGATTTGGAGGGTTGAGTTGAAGTTGGAGTTGGAGGGTGGAGTTGGAGGGTAGAGTTGGAGGGTGATGCTGGGGGGTGGAGTTGAAGTTTGAGGATGGAGTTTGAGGGTGGAGTTGGAGTTGGAGTTGGAGGGTTGAGTTGGAGTTGGAGGGTAGAGTTGGAGTTGGAGGGTGGAGTTGGAGTTAGAGGGTAAAGTTGGAATTGGAGGGTGGAGTTGGAGTTGGAGTTGAAGGGTGGAGTTGGAGTTGGAGGGTAGAAGGTGGGGTTGGAGTTGCAGGGTAGAGTTGGATTTGGAGGGTGGAGTTGAAGTCGGAGGGTGGAGTTGGAGTTGTATGGTGGAGTTGGAGTTGGAGGGTGGAGTTGCAGTTGGAGGGTGGAGTTGGAGTTGGAGGGTGGAGTTGGAGGGTGGAGTTGGAGGGTAGAGTTGGAGTTGGAGGGTGGAGTTGGAGTTGGAGGGTGGAATTGGAGGGTGGAGTTGGAGTTGGAGGGTGGAGTTGGAGTTGGAGTTGGAGGGTGGAGTTGGAGTTCGAGGGTGGAGATGAGTTGGAGTTGGAGGGAGGAGTTGGAGGGTGGAGTTGGAGTTGGAGGGTGGAGTTGTAGCTGGAGGGTGGAGTTGGAGGGTGGAGTTGGATTTGGAGGGTAGAGTTGGAGTTGGAGGGTGTAGTTGGAGTTTGAGGGTGGAGATAGAGATGGAGTTGGAGGGTGGAGTTGGAATTGGAGGGTGGAGTTGGAGTTGGAGGGTGGAGTTGGAGTTGGAGTTGAAGGGTGGAGTTGGAGTCCGAGTTGGAGCGTGGAGATGGAGTTGGAGTTGGAGGGTGGAGATAGAGTATGAGGGTGGAGTTGGAGTTGGAGTGTGGAGTTGGAGTCAGAGTTGGAGGGTGGATTTGGAATTGGAGTTGGAAGGTGGAGTTGGAGTTGGAGGGTGGCGTTGGAGGGTGGAGTTTGAGGGTGGAGTGGAGGGTGTTGTTAGAGGGTGGAGTTGGATTTGGAGGGTGGAGTGAGAGGGTGGAGTTGGAGGATTGAGTTGAAGTTGGAGTTAGAGGGTGGAGTTGGATTTGCAGGGTGGAGTTAGAGGTTGGAGTTGGAGTTGGAGGGTGGAGTTGGAGGAGGAAGTTTGAGTTGGAGTTGGATGGTGGGGTTGGAGTTGGAGAATAGAGTTGGAGTTGGAGGATGGAGTTGGAGTTAGAGGGTAAAGTTGGAGTTGAAGGGTGGAGTTGGCATTGGAGTTGGAGGGTGGAGGGTGGAGTTGGAGGGTGGAGGGTGGAGTTGGAGTTGGAGGGTAGAGTTGGAGGGTGGAGTTGGAGTTGGAGGGTGGAGTTAGAGTTGGAATTGGAGTTGGAGGGTGGAGTTGGAGGGTGGAGGTGGAGGGTGAAGTTGGAGGGTAGAGTTGAAGTTGGAGGCTAGAGTTGGAGTTGGAGGGGGAGTTGGAGGGTAGAGTTGGAGTTGGAGGGTAAAGTTGGTGTTGGAATTGGAGGGTGGAGTTGGAGGGTGGAGTTGGAGGGTTGAGATGGAGTTGGAGGGTGGAGTTGGAGTTGAAGGGTAGAGTTGGAGGGTGGAGTTGGAGGGTAGAGTTGAAGTTGGAGGCTAGAGTTGGAGTTGGAGGGGGAGTTGGAGGGTAGAGTTGGAGTTGGAGGGTAGAGTTGGTGTTGGAATTGGAGGGTGGAGTTGGAGTTGGAGGGTGGAGATGGAGTTGGGGTTGGAGGGTGGAGTTGGAGAGTGGAGTTGGAGGGTGGAGTTGGAGTTGGAGGGTGGAGTTGGAGTTGGAATTGGAGTTTGAGGGTGGAGTTGGAGTTGGAGTTAGAGATGGATGGTGGATTTGGAGTTGGAGTTGGAGGGTGGAGTTGAAGTTGGAGGGGGCATTTGTAGTTGTAGTTAGAGGGTGGAGTTGGAGGGTGGAGATGAAGGGTGGGGTTGGTGGGTGTAGTTGGAGGGTGGAGTTTGAGGGTGGAGTTGGAGTTGGAGGGTGGAGTTGGATTTGGACGGTGGAGTTGGAGTTGGAGTGTGGAGTTGGAGTTGGAGGGTGTTAGAAATGGGATCCCTGGCTGGCCAGGGCTTGCGCCAAAGTCAGTCAGAGACCACCACTCCCAAGTCAGGGTAAGGGAGTTACACGCCAAGATAACCCCTGCTCACCCTCTAGGTAACGTGGCACGAGCAGCAAGGCTAAACTTGGAGGCGATGTGAGTTAAGTATTTGCGCACGCACCCCAGCAACAACACCCAAGGCCCACCACAAAGGAAACTCCACACAAGGTTATATATAAAAATATCCTTTGTATTATACCAAAACACATTAGATAAAAACACACACTTTACAATGTGCCAACAGACACGGGCAGAATTTACAGGGGATATGTACAAGACAGGGCCACATGGACCACTGTCAGGAATCAGCACTTTTAGAAGTTAGCACTAGGTAGAATTAGTACTTGTGTATAACAAAGGAGAGAGTAAGGGAGGTTTGCACAGTCTATGTGTGGTGGGAACTCCTGGTCCCCTAAACTAGAATTATACAAACAATGGAGGAGTACCCCCTATAGGCAAAAAATACAAAGAAGAGATTCCTTCTGTGTCAGGAGCTTAAGGCTCTGGTATACAAAAGATTGCCCCAACCTTTTTTTTATAGGACAGTCGTCCTTAAAGAAGACCCCTCACTCACCAACCTGGTTGGTGACATGCTTCATCATTGGGGTCCCACCCCATAGGCCGAGTGCCTATAGGGTGTGCTGCGACACCTGGTTACAGTGGAGCGGGTTTCTTTGATTTTTATATGTGCAAAGGATAATTGTGAAAAGTGTATTAAAAAGGGTCAAGTCTACTCACACCAAGAATTTATTCTGGAGTGCTTGAACCCTATTAAAATATATGTGGCACCAGTGCCTATTTAGGAAGGTTTAGGTTCCTCGAGACGTGTGAAAAAGAATTAAAAATAGCCAAGTGTGCTATGTGAGTTATTTACAATTAAAAGTAGGTCTACATGTTTCAACCATTGGTAATATTATTTGGTTTTCGTCAGGACCGTGTTGTTTGAACGGGGTGGTCCACACACGCTAAGGCGTGTCCAGCCCTCGTTCAAAAACAGACCATAAATAGTGGTCTGGTGTTAAAAAGTGCTTTTTCCTGGGTTCAGGAGAAAAACACTTGAAGCGGTAATTAGCGCCTCATGGGCATCGAGTTGGCCAAGACTGCAGGTGTCCGTCACTTGCGGCTTCTGCCCTTCAGGCCTGTAAACCTACTCGGTTCTTTACTCTGAAATGCTCCGTGGTCCTGACGAAAACCAAATAATATTACCAATGGTTGAAACATGTAGACCTACTTTTAATTGTAAATAACTCACATAGCACACTTGGCTATTTTTAATTCTTTTTCACACGTCTCGAGGAACCTAAACCTTCCTAAATAGGCACTGGTGCCACATATATTTTAATAGGGTTCAAGCACTCCAGAATAAATTCTTGGTGTGAGTAGACTTGACCCTTTTTAATACACTTTTCGTAATTATCCTTTGCACATATAAAAATCAAAGAAACCCGCTCCACTGTAACCAGGTGTCGCAGCACACCCTATAGGCACTCGGCCTATGGGGTGGGACCCCAATGATGAAGCATGTCACCAACCAGGTTGGTGAGTGAGGGGTCTTCTTTAAGGACTACGACTGTCCTATAAAAAAAAGGTTGGGGCAATCTTTTGCTAAACCAGAGCCTTAAGCTCCTGACACAGAAGGAATCTCTTCTTTGTATTTTTTGCCTATAGGGGGTACTCCTCCATTGTTTGTTTAATTTAGAATTAGTACTTGCACATAGAATAATATTCACTTTAGCATCAAAATAGAACATAAAGCACACAACCAGTAATCACTGGTAAAGGTTAATTACCACCTACGCAATCCTAACCACCTTAGGAACAGGTCACGCAGGGAACCAGGACCTCACTAGCACCACCTGTACTAGCAAGAAAACAACCACCTAAGTATCACAATACAAGTAGGGGCATAGGCACATTACACATGATGCATCATTATACATTCAGAGGTGTAGGGGAGGAAAACACATGATGCAGAAACCTACATTCAGCGGTGTAAGAAACACATGACGCATGACCACACGTTCAGCGGTGTAAGGAACAAGGCAACAACACATTCAGAGGTGCAGTAAAGAACACTTCGCATAAATCACATTAGCACAGAACTTACATCAAAGTCCAGGGTCCAGGTTGTGCCACTGCGCCAACACATAACGAAGCAGCTGCCCACTACTTGCTGGGCAGCTGAGGGACAGAACAGGGGGCCTAAACGCTGCAGCTGGCACTAAGTGCTGTGCAGCTGGGGAAGGCCAGGGTAGGGATGAAGGAGTGCGACTCACTCCTAAGTCCAGAACATGTCCCTAGAAAAGAAAGACCTAAACGGTGCAGCTGCCCACTAATTGCTGGGCAGCTGGAAAACAAATCTGCGACAGGGGCTCTCACTAGCCCCCCTGGAATACAAACTGTGCAAACTGGGAGACCTCTAGGCTCTGGAAGATACATAGGTGCAGGTTGGAGCCCTCTGGCTCTGAAATAAACAAGAATGCGCAGGATGGGGGAGCCCTCTGGCTCCTTAAAGAAATCACTGTCCCCATCATTCAAGACCCCCCTCTGGGGACTTGTAAATAATGCGGTCAACTGGGAGGAGCGGCCCACTGCCAGCCGGGGCCGCTCTACCTCCCGTAATGCCCCCCAAACATGTGGGCATAGGTAGGAGCCTCTCGTGGGCTCCAAAACACAATAAGGCCCCTGTGAGCCTCTGTGGACTCAACAAGGCAGAAGCGCTGAGGAGTGACCTGCAGGGACGCCAGCACTCACCTGCTGGTTGGGAGGCGGCGTCTCCTCTCGGCGGCGTCTCTTCAGCACTTGCGGCAGGGGCAATCTCTGGCGGCTGCGGGGCTCTCCCTCCGTCATGGGAGCCCCGCCGTACCAGATGCAATGCTTCACCCGGCCCCCCATCTCGGGGACGGGACTTGGGAATAAAGCCTGTGAGGCTCCGGGCTCTCTCTTCCACGGGGCTCCCTCCTCTGCATGGGAGCCCCGCAAACACTGGTGCGGCATTGCTGGCGGCCCCAGGGCTCTCCCTCACCCCTGGGAGCCCGGGCCGCGGGAAGCCACGACTTGGCCGGCTTCTCTCCTGCGGGCAGCATCTCCGGTCTCCCTCACGACATGGGAGACTGGCAGGGCAGGCAATGGCTTCCCCAAGGCAGGGGGAAGCGGAAAACATGCCCTCCCGGCCCCGCCCACAACCAGGCGGTGGGCCGGCATCTCCTTCTGGCGGCCATCTTCACACAGCTCGGGCAGCGGTGGTGAATCTCGGGGGCATCTAAGAGGGGTGGGCACCCTCGAGATTAATTAAAACAACAACAGCGAGGTGGGCACTCGCCAAACAACCTAATTAACGGGGTGGCACCCGCAATTAAGAATAAAGTGCACGCGAAGCACTCAAGCAGACAAAGGGCAGGAGCGCTTCCCTTAGAGGGAAAATGACAGCGCTCTGCCCAGGACTAGAAATAAAGCGCTCACGGCGCTAGCAGCTAATTACAGCTCTCTCAAGCGCTAGGGGCAGCCACAGCCCTGGGGCAAGGACAAAGGCACAGCAGAAGGTCCTGGTCATCAGGAGGGGCATGCAGGGCCCAGGGGCCATCACACAGGGCAGGAGATAGCCCCCATGGTGGTCCCTCCAGGGCCCCACCAGCAGCAGCCCCCTCCTATCAGGATCCTGGAAGAGAACAACTTCTGTGGGGACACAGCTCCATTTTTATACACATAATTCCTTTGTCTCAGGGTGCAGGGTGGGGAAGAAACCAGTCGCAGCTGGTATTGAAGTACCCTTGATAGCTCAACCACCCATTTCATTCACTGGCAGGGCTAGGGTCATCAGTCGCACCACAGGGGGTGGAGCCAGCATTCTGTGGGGAAAGTCCAGGCCCATCAGGGTCCAGGTGCAGCCCTCCCCAGCCATCAACATGCTAATCTCACACTCGCCACCGGGCAGACCCATCCAGCCTTCCTGGAGCCAGGCTCACCAGCCAGCTCCAGCCAATCACATGCCAGGCATATTTTCCATTAATATGCCAAGTCCTAGAAGTGGCATTTCCCCACTAGACACATACACTCCGCACATACCATTGCGCAGCATTCACTCTCACTAGTTCGCACATACCAAATTCGAGCATGCACGCCTCACGCATCAGGAACTACCAGGAACACAGACATTCCCTATGCATTCCTATGGGAGAGCAGGCCAATCTCAAACACACACTCAGGGAGCGCACGCACTTTACACTGCGCCACAGTGTCAAAGTGCGCAAAGACCAGAAATCACTATCACTGGGTCACAAACACAAAGCAAATAGTTCAGGGGTGAACCTGCCAGAAGGGCCAAGTCCAACACAACCCCCTTCCAGCCAAAGCGCAGGGGAGACCAATCACCACTGTGATGGAGTTCCCTGATTGGGGCGATAGAACACGGACGCGGGCCCGCACTGCAGGGACACCCTCCGGTTCTACGCCACGTTGATCCATAAGACAAGCACATAAAAAAAACAGGCCCAACCAGGCTACACCACTGGTACTCGCAGCCTTGGTACTGGTACTGGCAGCCTTCCTCGAGACGACTGGATCCCTCGACCCATCTCAGTCAGGCTTCCGGGTCAACCACAGCACCGAGACCGCCCTCATCGCTGCCACTGACGACATCCGAACCCTGCTGGACAACGGAGAAACAGCGGCCCTCATCCTCCTGGACCTCTCCGCGGCATTCGACACTGTCTGTCACCGCACCCTAGTGCAGCGCCTCAGCAACGTCGGAATCAAGGAGAAGGCACTGGAATGGATCATCTCCTTCCTCGCCGGAAGGACACAGAGAGTCCGCCTCCCCCCGTTCAGATCAGAAGCCACGGAAGTCATCTGCGGCGTCCCTCAGGGCTCCTCGCTCAGCCCCACCCTCTTCAATGTCTACATGAGCCCCCTTGCGGCCATCGCACGCCAACACAACCTGAACATCATTTCCTACACCGACGACACCCAGCTGATCCTCTCCCTGACCAACGACCCCACCACCGCCAGAGCCAACCTACACGAAGGGATGAAAGACGTGGCCGAGTGGATGACGACCAGCCGCCTGAAACTGAACACAGACAAGACGGAAGTCCTCATCCTGGGCTCCTCACCCTCCGCCTGGGACGAATCCTGGTGGCCCCCCGCCCTGGGCAACGCACCCAAACCGACAGACCACGCACGCAACCTGGGCTTCATCCTGGACTCCTCCCTCTCCATGACCAGACAAGTCAACGCCGTCTCCACGTCCTGTTTCAACATCCTGTGCATGCTACGTAAGATCTTCCGGTGAATCCCCACCGAGACCAGGAAGACGGTCACCCAGGCCCTCGTCACCAGCCGTCTGGACTTACGGCAACGCCCTCTACGCCAGAACCACCGCCAAGCTCCAGAAGAGACTCCAGTGTATCCAGAAGGCCTCGGCGAGACTCATCCTTGACGTCCCCAGACGAAGCCACATCTCCAGACACCGAAGAGACCTGCTCTGGCTCCCGATCAACAAAAGAATCACCTTCCGGCTCCTCAACCACGCACACAAAGCCCTACACAACCAAGGCCCGACTTACCTCAACAGCCGCCTCAACTTCTACGCCCCTAAACGCCATCTCCACTCGACCAGCCACGCCCTCGCCGCCGTTCCCCGCATCCACAGAGCGACAACAGGAGGAAGGTCCTTCTCCCACCTGGCCGCCAAGACTTGGAACTCCCTCCCTCCCGACCTACGCCTGACCCAAGACCACCTCTCCTTCAGGAAGAAGCTCAAGACCTGGCTGTTCGAGCAGTGCGGACCCCCCCCCCCCCCAAGCGCCTTGAGACCCTCCGGGTGAGTAGTGCGCGGTATAAATGCCTATGATTGATTGATTGATTGAGTTGTCCATGGCTAGGACCAGGCCCCTACCAATCCACAGAGTGGGGGGTGGTAACCCCTGGCCTACATAGCCATTCTCGACTCCCTTTCTCAGTGTAGTTCCAAACTACCACTGACCCTTCAACCTAGGGTCCGCACCCTCAGGCTGACCAGAGGTCACAGGCAAGAATGCCCCACGTTCATATTATTTTGTGTACGGGTGGGCGGTGGTTACTGGACGTTTGGTTTCTTCCAACTTACCAGCATGAATGAAACATCTAGTCCTGAAATGTACCAAAGTGCCAGTAACCGAGTTAGTGAAATCAGTAGCCCTACTAGTACTTTACTAGTAGTACTGCCAGTCTCTGCTCTCTTCCCAGTCCTAGCCCATTAATCTACCTTTCAAAAATGCTTATCTTACCTGTGATTCGTGTTTCAGAATAGGGGTAGCCACAGGGCTGCCTGCATGGCAAACGTTGATTAAGGTTGGTTTTTGACATGTATCCTCGACGGATGAAATATCATTGTTGTGCTGGTAGTAGTAGTGGTACACACTGGCAGTAGCAGCATATGAAAAAAAAGGAAATGAAACATTGAGTGGCCTGAGCGTAGCATTGGAAACAGTACAATAGATAGCACGCTACAGAACAGTGCCATAAATTGTAGCCTAAGCAGTGCTAAAGTATTCTAAATATAACTTTACTAGCTTTGTGGACTATGGCTACTATAAGAAATATTATGAAGGCAAAGGATACTTAAACATAAGAATTAACCATTTGATTTGTCATGTGTACGAGCATGATGTTTGATGCTCAATTCACGATGTTGCACATGAAATTCCATTTTCCAACATGTTTCTGGTGCTGCTTAGACCTTATCCTGCCCTGCAAGTGTGTGGAATATCTTGTTGTCATAGTCATACCTCAATGAAAATCCACACAGCCCGGGGGAAGAGGGTTAGGGTTTTCAAAGATTGGATGGGAATGGGGTTTTTTGGGAAAAGTTTTATGGAGAGAAGAAAAAAAAACACTGCATAGACAAACAACAAATGAAGAGAAACACATTTTTGGATTCAAAGATATCCGTAAATCTTTTACGGGACATAAAGGTACTGCATAAAAATAGCAAAGAAATGTATGAAATAGCTGGAGAGATGACTTTGAAGCAGAGAACAAAGAAACGCACCTAGTCACATTCGCAGAAGTTCAAGTTTTTTACAACAATAACATTTAAAAGATAAGGAGAAGTTAAGAGAGAATACTGTAACTTTATGTTGTAGTTGTCCTGTTGAATTGGTGAAGTTGCATGCATCCTGCCATTCCTCTTATTCGCGATATACTCCTCCATTCCATCTTACGGTCTGTCGATGAATATTGGTGACCAGACACACTGTCCACTGTCCACTGGTTGCCTGATGAGTAATTGCGGATTGCGTCTGAGTTCAGTGTTTGTTCCATGGCACATAGTAAAAGCCGTCCTGTAATTTTTGATGGGAAAAAACTGTAAGCGAACCAGTTAAAAAAATATAAGGTACGCTGTGCAGTGCAAAAATAACACTTCCAGTTTCAGAGTCGACAGTATTACAAAACATACAAGCATCATTTCGAAAGTGCTTCTCCTTTTCAAGGATAAAATAAATGTGGGCAAAATTTGCAGATCTTTCCTATCAAGCTAGGTGTAAAGTGTAAACTGCGATTAAAGAACCCTAACCCTAGGCCCTAACCCCCCTTTTTCACCATGGATTTAGTCCAAACCACTTGATTCTGATATTAGACCTTCCCAGCAATGCCCCAAGAGCTGCCAACCCACCCGCAAAAAAGCAGAACCCCCCAAACAGGCAAAAAGCAAAAATGCAAAATCTCATACTTAGAATATTTTCGGCATAGTTACTAAATCACTCCATGGCACTCTGCAGCTAGGCAATAACCCCCTTTTCCACCATGGATTTCCTTAAAAACAAATGCAATCCAAATTAGACTGTGCCAGCAGTGCTCCCAGACCCCAAAACCCACCCCAAACACCAGGAACCCCCCCCAAACAGCCCCCCAAAAACAGGCAAGTGTGCAAAAATGGAAACACTTTTTCACCATGGATTTAGTCCAAACCAATTGATTCCAATATTAGACTTTCGCAGCAATGCCCCAAGACCCGCCAACCAACCCAAAAGAAAGCAGAACCCCCCAAACAAGCAAAAATGCTAAAGCTCCTACTTAGAATATTTTCGGCCTAGTTCCCAAATCACTCCATGCGCGCTCTGCAGCTAGGCCCTAACTACCCTTTCCAACCATGGATTTTCTTCAAACCACTTGCAACCATAATTAGGCATGCCCAGCATTGCTCAAAGACTGCCCAACCCCCCCCCAAACACCAGGAACCCCCCCAAACACCCCCCCAAAAACACGCAAGTGAGCAAAAACAGAAAAACTTTTTCACCATGGATTTTGCCCAAACCACTTGATTCCGATATGAGACCTTCCCAGCAATGCCCCAAGAGCCGCCAACCCACCCGCAAAAAAGTAGAAGACCCCCAAACAGGCAAAAAGCAAAAATGCATAATCTCACACTTAGAACATTTTCGGCCTATCTTCAATTCTGTCCAAACGCGCTCTGCAGCTTGGCCATAACCCCCCTTTTCCACCATGGATTTTCTTCAAACCACTTGCAATCAAAATTTGACCTTCCCAGCAGTGCTCCAAGACCCCCTGATCCAGCACCGCAAATCTAGAACACCCCCAAAAACCTGCAATACTGGTATATTCAAAACATGGCAAATTGCGCTGTTCACAAAAAACACAAAAAACAAACAGCAATTGGTTTCAACAGAGACAGACATCCATTTCTGTCCACTGCATGCCATCTTCTCAATATTTATTACCTGTTCTACTTTTTGTCCGCATCTTCTTCGGAAAGTGAGGGCCCACAGGGCAGCCTCTCCTGTCAATTTCAGAAGTAAGTCTGTCAGCAATCAGCAAGCATGTAGTCAGTCAGCAATTTCGGTCCCACTTGAGGGGACTCGTCTACGAAGACAAAGTTTATTTATTCTCCATAATCCATCTATCTGCCTTGAGGGAAATGGATAGGGGGAGTCTGGAGGAGGAGGATAGAGGAGCATGATTGAGTTGTGAACTTGTGAACATCAGGAATGCAGACTGCGGCACCTTCAAATCAATAAGGAAAATAAGATGAAGACAGTGCTGATGATGGACTTGTTGTGATTAGGTGATTAGAGCTTTGTTGTGGTCAAAGTTGCAAAACAAAGAAAGACACACAGGAATAAAAGTGAATAAGGACGAAAAAAAAGAAAGTCATTTTCAGGCCTCGGTGTCAGGGAAGTAGAGCTCATCCTCAAAGTCTATGAATTGAGACAGGAGTAGGTCAGGTAACAGAGAAGAACTTCCGTCGGCGTCACCTAAGTTGGTGTCCTCTTCTTCCTGCATGCATTCACGTATTTTGTAATCAGGTGGTATGAAGTGCTGACTCATCTTGATTATTGTTAACCTCTACACATGTTTAGGCGAGAGGCGGGTCCTTTTTGAAGTTACAATGGCACCAGCAGCACTGAAAACACGTTCAGAAGACATGCTTGCGAGTGGGCAAGACAAATAATTTAGAGCCAGGTTGGTGATCAGTCGCCATACAGACCTTTTACTATACCAATACACCAATGGGTTCTCATTAAGACAGACCTCTGTTGGGTCATCCAGATAGGCCTGCACCACCGACTCAAGGTTCTCCGGGGTTGCTCCACTTTGCATACAATCTGTAGCCTTTGCAGTAGTGGACCAAGCAAACCCTTGCTGAGTTAGGCAATCCGCTTCCGACAATATTTTTTGGGGGCCTGGTGCAGGTGAGGATGATGACATGGTTGCTGGTGTCGTTAACGGCTGTGAGGGAAAGTGACTCTTTTTGGCCACGGATTCAGAAGTGGAACTTGACGCCCGATGGCCTGCTGATTCAGTTGTACTTCTGCTGTCTCCTTGAAATTTTTGCCGCTCTTTTTCGAACCGAATGGATTGCACAGTGAGCCAATGTTTGTACTTTGAAACATCTGTTTCATCAAAAGGAATGAATGCTTTTCTGGCCAGTGCCTTTTTGTACAGTGGATCCAGAATAGTGGCACAAATGTAATGTTGTTCTGTATGTATGTTTTTAAGCCTTTCATTGTGAAGTAGGAGCCTTAATAACTTCTCCGCCAAATCATATGCTTCTCGCTTTTCAGCATGATCTCTGAACGTTGAAGACACGTCCTTCAGTTGGTGCTCTAGCATGACCAACAATGGGATAGCTTTGCCCAAAGAACAGTCCTCCCTGCTGACTTTATGCATGAAGATCTCAAAAGGACGAAGCATGTCTGTCAGGCTTGCAATTAGCTTCCATTCCTCAACTCTAGAATCATGTATTTCTGAGTAGAACCCAGTTTATAGACATACTCATTTATTAACCCCCACTGCTCAGACATACGCTCAAGCATGTAAAAGGTTGAGTTCCAACGTGTTGCCACCTCCTGGATTAGTGCTTTGACTGGCAGTTTACGTTCATGTTGAATGCTCCTCAGCTGCTTCCGGGCCTTAAAAGAATAGCTGAAATGTGTACAGATTCTTCGGCAGATAGTCAGTAATTTGATGACTGTGTCTTCTTTTTTCAAGAATTCTTGCACCACGATGTTAATACTGTAAGCCAAACACGGCTTTCTGAAATATTTACCATCAGTCATGGTCCTAACTATATTACTGCCATTATCCGTGGAAACATAACCAACTATGCGATTTCTTGGATGCAGCCATTCATTGACCTTCCTGTTAAACGCCTCCAAAAGGTTAGCTGCAGTGTGAGATTTCTCCATGGAAAACATGCCTACTGTTGCATGTTTGCGAGTAGCTTGAAAAACTGTGTCCGTGTCAACACCTGCTTGTTTTAACTTTTATGTGACCCCCGCAAAAGAGGCCCAGTATGCAGTGATGCACATGTAATCAAGGGCTTGGCAACTCTCCTGGCTCTCCTCCTTTTTAAGGGACCACACCCAGGCGGTCCGGCTGGGAGACTTTTCGGCTATCTCATTACCCGTCACTTGTGGTGTCCCTCAGGGCTCTTCTCTTTCCCCTCTCTTGTTTAATCTCTACATCTATCCTTTGATTTTTGCTCTTCAGCAGCTGGAGGTCACCGTTTTTAACTATGCGGATGACCTCCAGCTTATCTTTAATCTTTCTTCCTCTTCTCATTCTATTTCTAATTTTCAGTCAGTTATGGTTTTCATCAGGGACTGGATGAACCACAACCACCTAAAGTTGAACCCGGACAAGACCGAGTTGGTCCTCACGAGTGGTTGCTCCAGTCCCTGGAACTGTCTTTTTGGGCCTTCTTATTTTGGGCCCCCTCCTTCTCCTTCTGCCTCAGTCAAGACATTAGGTGTCAAACTCAATAATCAACTCACTCTTCACTCACAAGTTAGTCATGTCGTTTCTTCTTACTTTCTCACTCTCCGCACTATTCGCACTGTTTCTCGCTTTTTTTCCCCTCTGGCACTCAAGCTGATTATGTCCGCTCTTGTTGTCTCCCGGCTGGACTATGCAAATTCCCTGTACAATGGCATTCCAGCGTATAGCCTACCGAAACTTCAGTTGGTTAAAACCAGGCAGCCCGACTTATTCATGGCCTTTCTCGTTCGCATCACTGCACTCCTCTTCTGAAGGCACTTCATTGGTTGCCTGTTAAAGAGAGGGCCCTGCTTAAGTTGGGTTGCATGGTTTTTCACTCACGGCGGGGCTCGGCTCCCGCCTTCATTTCTTCCATGATCAGGCAGTATATCCCTACTCGAGAGCTTCGCTCTTCTTCCCAGTCCTTGTTGGTGGTCCCCCGCTTTAAGCGCAAGAAGTGGGGTGGGTCGAACTTTTCTACGCTGGCACCCACCTTTTGGAACTCTTTACCGGACCACCTAAGACTGGCAACACACTACCTTCCTTTTCAGAAAGACCTCAAAACTTTTCTTTTCAAACAGGCCTTTCCTTTGTGATATGCTCTCACTTCTCTTTAGGTCCACCAGTCCATGGTATGGTGGTCACTCTCCCCCATTGGTACCCTGCCCTCCATAGCGCCAAGAAACCGCTGGTGAATGCTGCGCTTAATAAATATTTTAAATTCAAATTCAAATCAACTGGTCCACATGTCTGTTGTCATGTGGATAGTGTGAACAGCACTCTTCAGAATAGCTGCGCCAATCACCTACAGCACATCTTGATGAAGTGCTGGAACAGCAACCCTGGCAAAATAGGACCGGCAAAGGAACCTACCATTTAGGGCAGACTGTTGCCACAAATTCAAGAAAACACACCCCTTCCATGAAAGAGAAGGGGAGAAGGTCCAGCGCTAGCATTTTAGCCAGCTTTGTGTTATACAGACGTACCGTTGGGTAGTTGCGTTCAAAGGGCGTATCCGACCAAAACATGGTGGGATAGGGTGAAAATGTTTGTCTGCTGCATGTCCGCTGGGGCTATAGTGAAGTCTGTGATGACTGGGTCATCGTCAGACTGTTCATCAGCAGCAGAAGACACCACTTCTTGTTCGTCGTCATCACCCATAAGTCGAAGCTTTGCGGGAACCTTCCTTTTAGGCTTAGCTACCTTTGTCGGCTCATGGCGTGCCTCTCTCTCAGACTGCATTTGTGGGTTTCAATCAGGATCAAGGTCATCAGAATGAAGGGGGCTTGAAGAAGAACTTGAGTAGTAGTAGTAGCCCTCCTTGACCTTTTTCTTGCTGGAGATCTAGAAGACAATTGATCATCCTCAGGAGGAGTAGCTTCCTCTGATGATACCTACACTTGAATATCAAATTCCTGATGTGCCCCTACTTCTGGAGGAGCATTGTAGGCAGTTGCGCCGCTCCATGAACCTCTAGTTGCACCTCTCCCTGCACCTCTCCATGCACCTCTACATGCGCCTCTCCATGCACCTCTCCATGCTCCTCTCCTGGCGCCTCTCCTTGCAACTCTCCCTGTGCCTCTCCCTGCGCCTCTTCTTGCGCCTCTCCCTGACCATGAACTTGCGCTTGTACTAGTTGCACCTGTGGTTGTCGTTGCGGCTGTGGTTGTTGAACACTCGTCAGCTGAGTTACACTTGGCGTTGATTGGATGGTACTTTCTTGTGATGAGCCAACATCACTGGTCGATGGTGATTGAACAACCAAAGTTGCTGCCGCAGCAGCACTCATGGTCTTGGACCTAACTTGGAGTGTTGGCACTGAGCCCAATGAAGCGGAGGTGCTGCTTCCAGCTTGGTCCTCGGCGGACACCGCTGCTGCTGCAGGCGTAGTTTTTTTTCCCAAAAAAGGTGTCGGTGGTCACACCAGTCTCCTTGGTAGCTGGTGCCACTTGCTTCTTCTGCTCCTTCTTACTGGCAGTGGCACTGGCAACTTTTTTCGTTGAGGTGCTACGGCCACCTTTATTTGGAGCCATCTTCTTCAGATATCAGAACAGCAGGCCGCTGTTGCACAAGTTGCAGAGTTGACCCCCAGCTACATGGCCAGGCCCTGCTTGGACCAGGCCTCAAAATTGCCCCCACCCACATGGCCAGGCCCCAACACCACCCCAAAAAAGTTGAAAAACACACAAAATCACCACAATCCAATGCCATCCATGCCCTCAATGATGTTTAAATTGAATACACCCCACTGAAAGACTTGGCCCATGCACCACTCACTACCCCTGGGCCTACTGGCTAGTGTGGCTTTCCAGGCACCCCAAAATAAAAATAAAAAATCCACATATAGCGAGCTAAAATTCAATGACATAAATGAGATTTAAGTTCAACAAAACTCACAGAAACAGTTGTATCCTGCACCCATGACTAACCCTGGGCCTACTGGATACTGTGGCTACCCACAATATATTTTTTTAAAGTTGTGAAAAAGTTTTAAAATTGTTGTTGCAGCAACTGCAATGCTCCAAACAAACAACACCAACTTACTTGTAAAATCTCAAATCCAAAAGTGAAGTCCAAAAAGTCCTCAAATACAAATATCCAGCAGCAGCCACAAAAAGTAATCCTTCCAGCTCCATATCCAAATGAAAAGTGACCAGGAGATGGACAAAGCACTGGGAGGAGCCTGCTGGACAGGAACAAGAAGTTGGAGACTTTGGGGCACTTCTTTCCTCCCACCCCCCCAAAAATGGACTCCTTTCACAAAAAAGTGCAGCCAAATCTCAATCTGAGGAGTTATTCTGATCAAAATCATGATTTTCGGAAGGTTTATGCTGCCTGCGGTGGATTTCTTGTGCAGAATTGCAATTTTTGCAATTTCGGGAAAGCGAGTTCAAATCTCCCTCCGGATGTCAGCTGAGCGCTGCATCTACGTGTTCGGCATTGTTTACTCCCGCGATGCGTGATCGCAGGCCCTTATGACGTACTCGCATTGTCAAACTCTCGCTGTGCAAGATGGTGGTCCGCGATGACGTAATTGCGGTCGAAAAACTCACGCGCGATCACGCAGCAAGATCCAAAATGGCACAGCACACGCAAACCGGGAGAAAAACAACTCGGCGGACTCAGAATCACGGTAAGTCAACGCAGCGTGCGCGATATTGTATTTTTCAAGCACAACCAAGCAAAATAATTTGCAGCTTGTGAATTCGCGGATTTTTGGGCAAATTTGCGCGATTTGCGGACCGCAAAATTGCCAAAAATCCGCAAATTTGCCAGCGAAACGGATTTTACGCCCACGCTTACTTGTGGCACACATCCCCGTGGCATGTATCCCCTTGTGCGCATCCCCTTGTGGCATACATCCCACCGGACGGTCACCATAGTTACCTGTGACGTAGATAGAATGGATTGTGAACTCGTTGTTCATTGGTGAACACGATCGTGGTATCCTCCAATAGGGAGAGACGTTTGAATAGTTATACCAGGAAACGCTGTATCTTCACACACGCCGGTGTCTTCGAATGCTGGAAGTTTATACGGTGGTTTATAGATGAGCTACGTCTTTTTGGAACAACGGTAAGAACTGGCATTTTGTCATAAAGCATTCTGGTTTGTTTGAACGTGGTTATGCATATGGACAATCTCTAAATGGGTCTATATTGCACACAGGTCTTGAAGATAGATTGCGTGTTCAAGTGGGAGAGTGTCCACGCTTAGCTTTTTACTGGATTGGAAAGCAGGTATGCATTTTTATGGAGTTTATTTTCGATGGAGCTTTTTGTTGTTTAGTTTGTTTATTTATAAACTGAGCTGACAATTTTGATTTTTCGTGCATTTTTTAAGAATTGTGCTGGACTTAGGAAGCTCAGACGAAGAGAAGATACGATTTACTTGTGTATATGTGAGTAGCATCTACTTGCTTCTTGAGGTTATGTGTTGTTTCTTTGCAGACACGCTTTGGGTGTTTTTTCTTCAGGTGGAGGTGTTTTTCTGAAGTGTGATGAACCATGATACTTGAACTGAACTTATGCGCCTGTATATGTTATTTTACAGCACTGCCCCTGACGAAGGGACCCTACTTTTGTCCCGAAATGCATTGGGCGAATTACGATGTACACCAAAGAATCTAATGTTCTACATTATATATAATGTGGCGAAGTTGTTTTTGTAAATATTGTGATGATTATATGTATACATAATACCTTTGAAAAGATTTGACTGAATGTCAAGATGCATATGAATTAAAAATATGAATACTATGTTTAAAGTGAAGTCTGATCGACAAATTTCATTAATGTTGTGCGTAGCTGAGCCTGTGTTAACAGAGTGTTGACCAGCCAAATTTTCCATGTTATGAGTAGAGTATTAGGGTATACTCTTTCAGTTACAGCACACAGATCACAATAAAACAGCTGAAGTTTCTTTTCATTAAATAGGAGTGCTCGGTAGACAACAGTTTAATTTCTTTCACGTTACCCACTATAGCACCAGAGCACCCACGTTAGAATCAATATGTCCTTTGAAGCAATAGCATCACTAACAGAAAATAGGGCGACTACAAGAGGATACACAACGGAACAAGCAGCAGAAGTATATGGTCTAATTAGTGAAGTCACCAATTTACAGGCGCATAGTGCATCCATAGGTCATCAATTGAAACAATTGGAATTTGCATCCAAACGTGAACTCAATCAGAGATTACATGCATCAACTCTGGTTCAATACCATAAGGTCAAACGAATCCCGAGGGGACTCAGATTATCAATCAAACCCATGCTATATCGTTTAAAAAATAATCCACAATTCATGGAAAAATGGTATCAAATACTGAACAAATGTTCATTGGATTTAATCCTCCTTATCATTGAAGAGTTAGCAAAAACCATTGATGAACTTAAAACTGAGATTTCCACCATCAGGTCTGATCTATCTGAACGAATGACTGAGGATGAATTTGGTAGATTTTTGAGTGATCTGAATATCAAACTGGAAGAATATGGCAAAGAACTGCAGGAGACAAAATTGAGGAAGTTTAAGCGAGACACAATCGACTATAAGTTGAATGAGGCATACACCTGGGCAGAGGTGTATGCCCAAAGACGCTTTACCCGACGACCAACTACAACTTCTTCAGAAGATAGTTTAGCCACAGATCGAGATATAGATGCATCGCGTCCACCAATAAAGACAACACATCTACCAAGCACAACTCAAACAGATAAAGCAAGTACCTCAAGTCCGCAGGTGTCTTTTTTAACCGAGGTCGTGGAAATAGATCGACCACCAGAACAAGACCAAACAACAAAAAAACAAGGAGAGGACAAAGAAAAAGAAAAAGAGAAACAATTGAAAAAGGGACTACGGAGCCAGGGGAAACCCTCATAATAAATATTTCTAAACATCCTTTAACCAGTCATGAAGAGAGAATCCTCAATAAGGGCATAACATTCGTCCCTACCTACATGGGCTCAAAATTTGAAGATGAGATAGCCTTCTACAAGTTTATGAGGATTTTGAGATTAAGGAACTTTTTTGATAACGTAGTCTCTACTGATGAAAATCAAAGAGAGAAGAAGATAGATAGAAGTTTTTCGACCAAAAAGCACATTTGAAGCACCCACTTCACATAAAACACTGGATCTTTTTGAGACATTGGTAACTAAGGATCTAAAGAAATTGAACTATAAACATAACAGGAAAACACCGAATAATTTAAATAGACTGGAAAAAAGCATTTTGGTTCAACTATCTAAAAAAACTGAGTTAACATTTCAAAAAGCGGACAAAGGTGGTGCATTGGTACTAATGGACACTGAGTTCTATCAAAGGAAAGTTGAAGAACATGTAAATGATACCAACACCTATCTGTTGTTACAACAAGACCCGACGAATGAAATAAAAAAGATACTGCAAGCTTTGATAGATAAAGCAATAGACGAAGACTGGATCACACCGAACATGGCAAATTTTCTTATGACACAGAATCCAAATAGACCTAAGATTTATATGTTGCCAAAAGTGCACAAGTCACTGGAAGACCCACCGTTTCGACCCATTGTGGCAGGTTGTAACTCTATCTTTGAACCAGCTGGGCGAATAATTGACTATTTTTTACAACCATTCATCCAAAAGTGGCATACGTATATACAAGATACAACGGATTTTCTATTGAAGTTGGCATCGATCAAGTTGAATGCAGGGAGAGAGTACATTTTATGTACCATAGATGTTGTGTCGCTATACACATCGATTGGTCACACCGAAGGTCTTGAAGCCGAAGAATGGATGTTGTTACAACATCCAGAAATGGAAATTAACCCAGTGTTCCTACTAGAGTTAACACAATTCTGCTTAAAGAACAGTTATTTCCAGTGGTCTGAAAGATTTTACATGCAATTGAATGGAACATCAATGGGCTTTACTGGGGCTCCAGTATTTGCTAATACCTACATGGCAAAATTTGAGCAGGAGCATGTCTTCGCTCACAAAGAATGGACAGAAAATCTTGAATTTTTCTGTCGTTACATTGACGATATCTTCGTTATATGGTCTGGAACAGAAACTCAGCTACAACAGAATATTGACATATTGAATTCAAGGAATCCACGGATTCAAGTAACGCATACAGTCAGTAGATCTAAAATAGCATATTTGGATGTAATGGTAGAACTGGATGGAGAACAGATTAATACGTCTTTGTATCGAAAACCTACTGATAAGAACAGTATGCTCCTTTTCCAAAGTTTTCACCCACAGAATTTACTGAAGAACCTTCCTTATTCTCAATTTTTGAGGATCAGAAGAATAGTCACAAAACAAAATGAATGCTTAGACTACATCAATGAATATAAAGAAAACTACAAAAAGAGAGGATATCCGATGGATCTTCTGGATACAGCGCAAAGTAAAGCAATTGAAAAAACCCGTACTGATTTATTAGTACAAACACATAAGGAAACCCAAAAACGGAATGTATTTGTTTCAAAATTTTCAGTGAATTCACAAAAGATTAAAAACATCATACACCAAAGATGGGAGCTTCTCCAACAGGAAAATGATTTTCAGAACAGTTTCAAAGACAAACCCCTGTTTGCATACACTCGTTCCAAGAATTTGAAAGAATTGCTTAAACACCCTGAGACCACAAAAAAGAAGGACTCTAAAGGCATGAAAAAATGCACAAACTGTGTGCATTGCAATAATGTTATTGTTGGGAACATGATTACTCACCCCCATTCTGGAAGAACGATTCAATTGAAATTTGAAGGGGATTGCAATAATAACCAGGTCATATACACCATCAAATGTCCGTGTGGACTTTTATATGTTGGAAAAACTGAGCGTAAATTGAAAATTCGTATTTCAGAACATAAAAGTAGAATACGAAATAAATCATTAGCAACACATTGGCTAGACAAAAAACACACCATAGCACAAATGAGATTCACTATTCTTGAAATAGTATCATTGAAAGAGGGTATTGACAAACATAAAAAATTACTACAGAGAGAATCGTTTTGGATCAAAATGTTGGGTACTCTGACCCCCGGGGGACTGAATGACCGGATTGAATTGAGCAGTTTTTTATAAAAAGTAATTATTGTGTTTCTAATGACTAAACTTACATCTGTTGTTTGGAATGTAAATAATTGATTGTCATGATTTATCATAACACACATATGCAACAATGTTGGTTCATGACCTTACTTCTCTTTTCTACACATTTTGTTTCATTTCTTGTGTACTGTGTTCACTTTTTCTCTTTCTTTTTTAAAAGAAAGCACTAATTTGTGGCAGCTAGTGCTTGTTGTTATTCGTACAGCTACAGGTAGCGTTGCGCCGAATCTATGGCATTTGTTTTATAAAGTTTTGTGGATTTGTCGAAACACGTGGTTTAGTGACCCACGTATACTCGCGTTCTATCATTTATTATTAGATGTTGCACAGCTTTAACACGGCATAAATGCGTGATTTGAGTGACATTTCCATCGATATTTGGTTGTTATATATTTGATGGTTGTAGCCTGATAGTTGATATTTTAGACGGCGAGTTATGGAGATACGTGTGGACGGTCACCATAGTTACCTGTGACGTAGATAGAATGGATTGTGAACTCGTTGTTCATTGGTGAACACGATCGTGGTATCCTCCAATAGGGAGAGACGTTTGAATAGTTATACCAGGAAACGCTGTATCTTCACACACGCCGGTGTCTTCGAATGCTGGAAGTTTATACGGTGGTTTATAGATGAGCTACGTCTTTTTGGAACAACGGTAAGAACTGGCATTTTGTCATAAAGCATTCTGGTTTGTTTGAACGTGGTTATGCATATGGACAATCTCTAAATGGGTCTATATTGCACACAGGTCTTGAAGATAGATTGCGTGTTCAAGTGGGAGAGTGTCCACGCTTAGCTTTTTACTGGATTGGAAAGCAGGTATGCATTTTTATGGAGTTTATTTTCGATGGAGCTTTTTGTTGTTTAGTTTGTTTATTTATAAACTGAGTTGACAATTTTGATTTTTCGTGCATTTTTTAAGAATTGTGCTGGACTTAGGAAGCTCAGACGAAGAGAAGATACGATTTACTTGTGTATATGTGAGTAGCATCTACTTGCTTCTTGAGGTTATGTGTTGTTTCTTTGCAGACACGCTTTGGGTGTTTTTTCTTCAGGTGGAGGTGTTTTTCTGAAGTGTGATGAACCATGATACTTGAACTGAACTTATGCGCCTGTATATGTTATTTTACAGCACTGCCCCTGACGAAGGGACCCTACTTTTGTCCCGAAATGCATTGGGCGAATTACAATGTACACCAAAGAATCTAATGTTCTACATTATATATAATGTGGCGAAGTTGTTTTTGTAAATATTGTGATGATTATATGTATACATAATACCTTTGAAAAGATTTGACTGAATGTCAAGATGCATATGAATTAAAAATATGAATACTATGTTTAAAGTGAAGTCTGATCGACAAATTTCATTAATGTTGTGCGTAGCTGAGCCTGTGTTAACAGAGTGTTGACCAGCCAAATTTTCCATATACATCCCACCTTGGCACGCTTCCCCTTGTGGCACATAGCCCCTCATGGCACAGATCCCCTTGTGGCATACATCCCCAGTGGCACGCATCCCCTCATGGCATTCATCCTCTTGTGGCAACCATCACCTTTTGGCGTCCAGCCCTTCATGGATCATATCCCTTCATGGCATGCATGACCTCTTGGCACACATCCCTTCACTGCATGCATCCCCTCGTGGTATGCATCCCCTCTTTGGCATGCATGCCCTCATGGCATGCATCACCTCATTGTATGCATCCCTTCTTGGCATGCATCCCCTCTTGGCGTCTTTCTCCTCACTGCACGCATCTCCTCTTGCCTTGAATTCCCCCTTGGTGTGCATCCCCTCTTGCTGTGCATCCCCTCATGGCATACATCCCTCTTGCCATACATTACCTCGTGGCATGCATCCCCTTGTGGCAGGCATCCCCTCATGGCATGCATAACTTCTTGCCATGCATCCCCTTGAGGCATGCATACCAGCATGGCATGCATCCCCTCATGGCATGCATACCCTCATGGCATGCATACCCTCATGGCATGCATACCCTCTTGCCGTGCATCCCCTTGTTGCGTGCATCTCCTATTGCAGTGCATCCCCTTGTGGCATGCATCCCCTCCTGGCATAAATACTCTCATGGCATGTATCCCATTGTGGCATGCATCCCCTCATGGCATGCATACCCACATGGTATGCTTCCATTCGTGTCATACATACCCTACCCTCGTGGCATGCATACCTTACTGCCATGCATCTTCTCATGGCATGCTTCCCCTCAAGGCATGCATCCCCTCGATGCATGCATACCCTCTTGCCATGCATCTTCTCGTGGCATGCATACCCTCATGGTATGCTTCCATTCGTGGCATACATACTCTCATGGCATACATCCCCTTGCGGCATGCATACCCTCTTGCCATGCATCTTCTCGTGGCATGCATACCCTCATTGTATGCTTCCATTCGTGGCATACATACTCTCATGGCATACCCTCTTGCCATGCATCTTCTCGTGGCATGCATACCCTCATGGTATGCTTCCATTCGTGGCATACATACTCTCATGGCATACATCCCCTTGCGGCATGCATACCCTCTTGCCATGCATCTTCTCGTGGCATGCATACCCTCATGGTATGCTTCCATTCGTGGCATACATACTCTCATGGCATACCTTCTTGCCATGCATCTTCTCGTGGCATGCATACCCTCATGGTATGCTTCCATTCGTGGCATACATACTCTCATGGCATACATCCCCTTGCGGCATGCATACCCTCTTGCCATACATCTTCTCGTGGCATGCATACCCTCATGGTATGCTTCCATTCGTGGCATACATACTCTCATGGCATACCTTCTTGCCATGCATCTTCTCATGGTATGCTTCCCCTCAAGGCATGCATCCCCTCGTGGCATGCATACACTCTTGCTGTGCATCCCCTCGTGGCATGCATACACTCTTGCTGTGCATCCCCTCGTGGCATGCATACCCTCTAGTTGTAGCAGACAAGGTGCTGTACTTTTTTCTTTCTGGCATCTAAGGATTAGAACTACCTACTTATTCAATGGTGCCACAACAGCATTCTTCTTTAGAGAAGATCCTTCAAACAAAACTCCTAACTATGGTTCAATCTGGAATTGGGGATTGGATTTCTTTGCCTTTGGAAATAGCAACAGGAAAATCTTTGGAGTAGCTGTCATGCTCTACAAAACCTTTCACTCATTGATTGATTGATTCATTTATTCCTATTAACACATATATGGAATTTATGAGGTTTGTGTTTCTTTATCTGACCTGGTACCTACCCTGTGTGATAAAGAAAGCATATTCTGGAAATCTTTGGAGTGCTCTCCCTGAACATGCAGAATATTCCTTCTAAACCAACAACAGGCAGAACTTGTCTTGCCTAACACTCAACACCTTGGTGCCAGATGTGATGTGAGTGATCATTTTCACATCTAATAATGTGCCACTCAGAGGTGATGTTTCACGAGTGGTGGAATCCTTGTCTCAGTATAGAAACATCCTTTCTTCATTGAAGGTTAGAATAGACCTTACCCTAATTTAAGTACACTTTGGAATCTTCATCACCCCCAAGGGATCACTGACTAAATATCGACAGGCCGAGTATCGAGGTACCAGAATATCGACACAAAAATATCGAAGTCAAGAATATCGACATTCTATCGACATCATTGTAAGTACAAAAATATCAACAACAAAAAATATTGATGGCAAAAATATAGTTGTAATAAATATTGTTTTTTTTAGAGTGCAACTGTAGGGAAAGTGTTAAATAGCGTAGGGGTCAAAATAACTATTCCAACTCCAGAGAGTGCAACAATAGGGTAAGTGTTGGATAGTCTAGGGGTAACAATTACAATTCCCAAACCTAAGAATGCAACATTAGGGAAAGCAATGGATAACGTAGGGGTTAAAAAAACATACGTATAAAATAAATAATTGTAATTAGGAAAATATGTATTAACACATTAAGAATAAATGAATAAAACATACCAATACATTAAATGACTGTCCCACCCTATTTCCTCATAAACACACAACCCACTCTGCATAAAGTTTCTCACAATTATTTTAATTAGCAATTAATCAATTAATACAAATGAATTACCAATTAATAATTAATTAACAATAAATTAGTTATCAATACCAAGCAATAATAATTTTAAAAAATAATTACCAATTAATAATTAATTAACAATAAATTCAGTATCAATACTAATAAATGAAAATTTCACACAACCCGCTACAGAACTAAAACCCATAATTTAATTAAAAATAATTAATAATTCCTAAAAAGTATTATTTCCTTTACTATAATTAAATCACTTCCCACCCTATTCCCCTATAAACTTCCCAACCCGCAACTGTACTGAAATGCATAATTTACTTAAAAAAAATTACTAACTTCTAAAAAATTTTATACATATACTTAAAAAAACAGAACAATACTTAACAAAAAATATAAAATACTCATTTAAAATATATACTAAAATACATAACACTAATATAAACATCGCCCTTAAAAACATTGATATATTTGCTATCGATATTACTAACTTGGATATTAACACAAACAATACTTCTTACCTTCAGTTCGATATTCTGGTCGTCGATATTCTTGATGTCAATATTCTGTCCATATGATATTTAAAACTCGATATTAATGTCGGTTGATATTAGAAACTTGATATTTTGTCTGTGCACCACCCCAAGAGTACCCAGACCTTACTTAACTGTTATTATAGGAATATTACTCATGCATTCATGCACGGTCAGGCCTAGAACATTGGAGGCCACCGGCTCCTCAGTGAGCCAAGATTGATCCTGAAAATTACTAAGAGATGCCTGCCCCAGTGGCAAACCTCTACAAATTGTTTTTGTCATTGTGTGGAGTATACACTCAGTTTGACCCCAATTCAGCACATAATGTGTTGGCGCTGTATGCCTAGTAATATCAAGACTGAGAGGGTGCCGATCATATAAGTAAGTACCTGAAAGGCCCTGAATTTTACTGCCAGGGTGTTAGTGCTTGTACCTAACTGAGAATCATGGTGTAGGATTTAAATAGACAAATGAATTGATTATTTCAACGGGACGCTCCATTTTAGGGGAACACAAGTAGTCACCACACCCTTACTTCAATTTTATTGATGTACTTTTTGGGGGGGTCTGTCTTCCCCATCCCAGTCCTAACAACATGAGCTGGCTCAGCCCCCTCAGGACAGCTACCTTTCCCAAGATGAAAGCATAGCCAAACACTGCTGTAAGTATTTATTTTCTTTCAGTGGAAATACTCTCTCTCTTCCCTGTATCCTCTACTTCCATCAATACATACCCTGCAACTGCCAAGCTTAAACCAGTGCCAAAGAAACTGAGAGGGAAGGAAGAAGGGATGGAGGGAAGGAAGGAAAGTGGGAAGGAAGGGAAGGGAGGGAGGAGGCATGGATGGAAAGGAGCACAGAGGGAGGAAAGGATGGAGGGACAGAAGGACATAGGGAGGGAGGGAAGGGCAGAGGGAGGGAGGAGGGGGAGTGATGAAAGCACAGAGGGAGGAAAGGGCATAGGGACAAAAGGAAGAGAGGGAAGGGAAGAGAGAAAGAAGGAGGAAAGGATGGAGGGACAGAAGGACATAGGGAGGGAGGAAAGGGCAGAGGGAGGGAGGAGGGGGAGTGATGAAAGCACAGAGGGAGGAAAGGGCAGAGGGACAAAAGGAAGAGAGGGAAGGGAAGAGAGAAAGAAGGAGGAAAGGATGGAGGTAGAGACAGAGGGAGGATGTGCGGAGTGAGGAGAGGGAGTGAGAGAAGGACAGAGGGAGGGCTGGTCAGAGGGACAAAAGGGAGGGAAGGGTAGAGGGAGAGAAGGATAGAGGGAGGGAAGGACATAGGAAAGGAGAAAGACATGGGAGGGATGGAAGGGCATATGGAACGAAGGAGGGAGGAAAGGGAGGGAGGAAAGGATGGAGGGACTGAGGGAATGGCAATGAAGCAAGGGACAGAGGGAGAGAGGGGAGGACAGAGAGAGGGAAGGATGGAGGGAGGGAAGGAGGGACAGAGGTATGAAAGTGAAGTGAGAGGAAGGGAGGAGAGGGAGGGTAAGGGTAGGGAATGGTGGAAGGAGAGCAGGGGAAGGACAGGGGAAAGAATGGAGAGAGGGACAGAGGGAGGGAGGGACTACAGAGGAAGGGAGAGAAGGAGAAAGGGAGGACAGAGGAAGGGAGGGAAGAGTGGAGGGAGAGAGGGAGGGAAGAAGGGATAGAGGGAAGGTAGGGAGGGATCAAAGGGTAGATGGGGAAGGAAGGAGGAAAGGAGGGAAGAGCAGAGAGAAAGTGAGCTAGACGGATATAAGGATGGGAGAAGGGACAGAGTGGGGAGGAATGGAGGGAGGGAAGGAGGGTAGGGAACTGTGACGGGGGAGACTCAGGCTCAGGGTAATGAAGATTATCGGTAATGCTCCCCACTGAACTACGCCTTAAACCCTCTGAGGCCAAATTTCGCAGAGCCCTCAAAACCCATCTTTTTCGCCAAGCACTGCCCTAACCTTCCAACTCTCCTACATGCTCACTCTCAGCGCGGGGACACACCGGAGAGCGTAACTAAGCGCTTTATAAAATTCCAAAATAAATAAAAAATAAATAAGTGCTTCGCTTCAAATTGAAAAACGTTCAAGTAGATGGTGCAGACTAGACTCAGGCAATAAAAATCACATTGTCTGCTTCTAGGTGGATCAACTCAGGGCAGGGATTGACTTGTGAAGCCCTCCTTTCCCCTAAGGAGTCATAACTGTTGGGAAGATACAGAGAGCTGGAGCTAGCACAGAGGCAGGAAGGGGGGCTGTAATTTGCCCCTGGCTCCAGAGTGCATAATTATCTTTATTATTTATTGAAGGCAATTTATGGTTCATCCACCCGTACTTGATCAAATGCTTGCCACCCAAGGTTACTTTTTTATTTTGGTTCAAGTAACTTATGTTTTCATTATGCAAGGAACTTTGCTTTATTCCTGTACCTGTGCAGGTCATTCCAGCGTGCCTCCCCGTTGGACAGCCACGATATTCCCAGCCTCGCTGTGCACATTTCCACAGGGCAGACTCGTCTCCTTGGCATTGAACATTGCTCATCAGAACTGGCAAAGAGCTGACCCCGAATGATGAATTATACTCATAGCTTTGCACAGCTCCACATCTAAGCTGTCTGCAGACCACCAACGCATCCTTCAGATCCCAGGCGTCATCACAGATTTTACCCCACACTCCATTGTGTCTGACCTCCACTCTTCCAGCACAGAGAGAGGGGCCGTTCACCAACCGGACCTGATCAGGACCTGGGAAGAGATGAACAGGGCAATGGGATGGAATGCAAAGGAAAGGAACCAAGAAAACATAAGATTCTCTTCTTCAAAGAGAAGCTTGAAAGGTTATATTCGGTAGAGCATGGCACATGACTTGCTGTGGGAATAAATCCTTTAACAATGTGAATGTCCTTTCTCTAGTCTCCCAAGAGATGAGTTTGCAGCATCCTACGCCTTCCCATATTAACAGAAGAGTCCAATGGGATCTAATGAACGGGAACAGAGAGACCATGATTGATACATTGGGTGCCTTTTTGACTCAGCTTCACTTGTCAGCTTTTTACCATGGTGGATGCAGTAGTAGCAACTCCTCTGACAAGGACATTGGTCATTGGTCAGCGATTGTTCCCTTTACACCATCACACTTGTAAGGCATTCGCTCAACTGTAAGGTTTAACAATATGTCCAAGTTGCCCATGAGAAACCCCTTTCTGATTGAATTCATATATGACAACAGAAAAGCCTTATCTAAAGTGTGAAATGTTTGCTGTCCTGCCTCCATCTTGGCTCTCAATCTTTACTCAAGGATAGGTGAATTGTGAGGGCTTCAGTCCTTGATACCTGTCATGCTAAGATGATACTTAACATCAACAGAACACTTTTATATTTGCGCCTAGTCTGCTGTAGGCCTCACATGTATTTTGTTAATATATTTTATGCACATTCTTACTGCCTATGCCTCAGAGTTACATTTTATATTTCAAGGGGTTTGTAGATGGCCTTGTGTGCATGCTGTACAAAACAGGGCGTTTTACAGCCCCCTGCCCACTTGTTGCACCTGTTTGGACTAGTAGATGTCAGTTTTATGCCTCTGACTGTGCCTGGGCTCTGCTAACCTGGCCCAGAGCTAGTGCTCAGTGGAAATAGCAACATAGTTGTAATTACAATTGGTCCTGACTACCCATCTGTAAATCCCTAGTATATGGTAGGGCATGTAGGTCTAGAGACCCCAGTATATTGAATGCACTTATGTCCGCACTGCTGTGGTGTCACTGTCATTTAAAGGCTGCCCTGCTTCGCAAGAAGCTTTTAAAATAAAACTATTTCAAAAATTTGACTTTGGAATTAGAAGTACTTCCAAAGTCTTAAACTAACTCTTTTTGACATGTAAGTCATTTCTAAGATCTACCCTAGGTGCCCCAATGGCAGGGTACATTGTTATCATAAGCAGAGGTGTATTGATGTGAAGTCCACATGTAGAGTAGTATGCAGTGATGCTTTATTCCAAGATGTAAAGAGAGACCCCACCAGGAGCATCCAGCAAGGTGCTCAGCCCAGCCAACTGTAATCCTGAGGCAGATCACCAACATCTAATAGATGCATCACAAGAACACTCCAATAGAGGTAGAGAGGGATAGCATAGAGAATAACAAGATACTACATTATCCTCTCTCCTTAAACAGAAAACAAAAAGCTTAAAACAGGAGCGGAGAACAGGAGAAAATGAAAGCGAGTAAAATGAGCAAAAGCGGAAAAAGAAGAACAGAAAAGAGGAAACACCATAAGAAAGAGAACAAGAGGGAAGAACGGAAAAGACGTATAAACCATCCACCCAACTAGACCATATTAACCATCCTCTCTTCTTGGAGAACTAAAAGGAAGAAAATAAAGGAAGGCAAAAGAAAAGAGAAAGAACAAAAGAAACTTTCATTAGGAGAAGATGAGGAAAATCAGAAGAGAAACCTCATCAACACACTATTACCACAAAGCAGACAAAGGTCCAGAAGTAGTTAGTCAGCTAACTAGAGACAACTTAAGCAGGCATGAGAATGGTACCAGGAGACCCCTGGGGCCCCTCTTAGGCCAGCTTAACATTGGGAATGGACGAGTTAGGTCTCTATCAAGAGGCTCTAAAAGATCCCTTCAAACCAATGGCTCTCACCACTCTTCTCAGAAAGGGATGACTTCCCCTCAGAGGAGAGTGTACGAAGCTAAAGGAAGAGCAGTCAATCTGAGGATTGAAAGGGAAGAACTTGCCCTGGCCAAAGAGAGACTTGCCTTTGCTAGAGAGCAACAGTTAAGTGGGGTAGTCCCCACTGGTGGCAGCATTGTACCTAGCAATAGGGAAAGGAGTTTTGATACAAAGCACCTGAATAAGATAGTGCCCCCCTTTAAACAAGGGGATGACATCCACAAATGGATAACTGCTTTGGAGAGGGCCTGCACTGTGCAGGGTGTTCCCCAAAGTCAGTGGGCAGCTATCTTGTGGCTCTCCTTTGAAGGTAAAGGTAGAGATAAGCTCCTCACCACAAGGGTAGAGGAGGCTAACAATTACCAAGTCCTGAAGAATACACTGATTGATGGGTTTGGCCTAACCACTGAGCAGTACAGGTTGCTGTTCAGGGATACCCAGAAAACTCAGTCTCAGGATTGGTCTGATTTTGTAGATTGTGCCACTAAGGCTTTGGAGGGCTGGTTGCTGGGCAGTAAGGTTACTGATTATACAGGATTGTACAATTTGATCATGAGAGAACAAATTTTAAACAATTGTCAGAACCAGTTGTTGCATCAGCATCTTGTTGACTCAGATCTGACCTCTCCCCAAGAATTGGGAAAGAAGGCAGACAGATGGGTCAGAACAAGAGTTAAGCAGAACCAGGGCCAGAATCAAGGTGGTCAGAAGAAAGCAGACCAGAAGGATAAAGATTCTAAGGGGGAACAAAATGACCAGAAGTCTTCGACAGGTCCCCAACAACCCAAAGAGGGTGGGGGTCAGGCTCCCCAGAAAAAGAAGAATCAAAAAGGCCAATCTAAAAGGTGGTGCCAATACTGCAAAAGTAAAACTCACTGGTTTAGTGAGTGCACCAAGAAAGGAGGAGGGCAGACTCCTGCCACTGCAGTCCTTAAGGTACCTGTGCCCCCTAGTACAGTCAGCAGTGGTAGTGCACCTCCCAAGGGTTTAGTTGGGTTAACCTTGGGTTCTGAGGGGACAAGTAACTCCCCACCCTTCTTCAAGCGTCTTGAGACCCTCTGGGTATGTAGCGCGCTATACAAATCTTTTGACTTGACTTGACTTGACAACTTAGTTGGCACACTCACTCAGGCTGTCCTTGTCTGTACAGGGGATGTGGATATATCCCCTGATATAAGTCCCAATACTTTGAGCAAATACAGGCAGACACCTTTAATAAATGGAAAAATGGCTCAGGCCTATAGGGACACTTGTGCCAGTGTCACAATGGTGACACCTAACTTTGTGGACCCTGGACAGATCATGCCAGGTACAGATTTCCCGGTGACCAATGCAAGCAATGTCACTACCAGTCATAGTATGGCAATTGTTGCTTTCTCCTGGGGAGGGGTAAATGGCCAGAAGAAGGTTGTTCTTAGTTCAGACCTCCCAGTAGATTGTTTGTTGGGCAATGATTTGGAGTCATCACAATGGTCAGAAGTGGAGCAGAGGACTCACATGGAGAGGTTAGGCTTGCCAGCACATGTGTTTGCTGTGACTAGGTCACAGGCCAGAAGATGCCCCACTGAACAGGTGCTGGATCCTGGAACAATGGACCAGACACCTTCCAAGAAGAAGAGCAGTAGGGTTAAGGCATTGCCTTCCCCCTTGCCCCAGGTTGTGGATCAAGTCTCAGAGGAGGCTGAACTACAGGAATTGAGGGAAACTGAGCCTAAAGAGTTCGAACTTGATCAAGTTGAATTTCTGGGTTCAGGTGGCCCCTCAAGGGAAGACCTGGGGAAGGACCAGTTAGACTGCCCCTCTCTTGAACCCCTCAGACAGCAGGCTGCTGCTGAGGCTGCTGGGAACGCCACAGGTACCCACAAGGTATACTGGGAAGATGGACTCCTGTACACTGAGGCAAGAGACCCCAAGCCTGGCATGGCCAGGAGGCTGGTCATCCCCGTGTCTCAGAGAGGTTTCCTCCTTATTTTTATTTATTTATTTTGCGTGTTTATAGAGCGCTAGAATAGACTCCCAGGGGAGTATCTCCGCGCTTTATGACTGCCAAACCTACCAGGGAACAAGTTATATAACTGTAATCCAATTCTGAAACCTGTAAAGCTAGACCTGAAACAGAAACGTCTTCAACTTTTTCCTGAAGGCCAGATGATTTTTAAGCTGCCTAAGCTGGAGGGGGAGGCCATTCCAAATCTTTGGTCCCCTTACCGACAGAGCCTTACCCCCTTGCCTTGCCCGCTTGATCCTAGGAACCACAAGAAGCAATTGATCACTGGACCGTAGAGCACGGGAAGGGACATACGGCACAAACTTGTCTGCGAGATAAGAGGGACCCAAACCATGAAGACCTTTATGTACCGTGCAACAGATCTTAAAGGTGACTCTCTGCCGGATGGAGAGCCAATGAAGCCTGGCAAGAAGAGGTTTTGATGGTGTTCTGGGAGGAGCATTTACCACCAGCCTAGCTGCAGTGTTCTGCACAACCTGCAACCTGTCCAAATCCTCCTCATTGGCTGACAACAGGAGGCCATTACAATAGTCGAGACGACTGATAACCAGCGCCTGGACCAGGGTCTTTCTAATAGTGTCTGGAAGCAGAGGAAAAACTCGGCGTAGTAGCCCTATAGTTCGAAAGCAGGACCCCACAATGTTGGTAACATGCTGCTTCAGGCTGAGTTCTTGTTCCAGACGGACCCCTAAGTTCTTAACTATCTGCTTAGGCTCAGGGACTGGGCCTAGGTCTAAAGGCCACCAGTCAGGAGCCCAGCAGATTTTAGCCTCACCAAAGAGCATAACCTCTGTCTTTGAGACGTTGCACTGCAACTTGTTCAAAGACATCCATTGGGAAACTGCTCTCATCCCCTCAGAGAAAGAGTGTAATACCTCTGGAGTTAGATGGTCAAAGGGAAAGAGCAGCTGAGTATCATCGCATATGACACTGGGCCTTACCTTGGCCCATGAGATTCCCTTAGCAGGTCACTTAGGCCAGACAAAGACTTGGGACAGGCTTGTCTCACACTTTCACTGGCCTCACATGAATGAGGATACCAAGGAGTTTTGTCACTCCTGTGTCACTTGCCAAGCCAGTGGTAAGTCAGGTGGCACAACAAAGGCCCCCCTTATACCAATGCCTGTGGTGGGGGTGCCCTTTGAAAGAGTGGGGATTGACATTGTTGGTCCAATGGAACCCCAGACAGCATCAGGGCACAAGTTTTTACTGGTGGTAGTGGATCATGCCACCAGGTATCCTGAAGCTATTCCACTTAGGACCACTACAGCACCTGTAGTGGCAAGGGCCCTAGTTGGAGTATTCTCCAGAGTGAGCTTCCCTAATGAGGTTGTCTCTGACAGAGGTGCAAACTTCATGTCAAGCTACTTAACTGCTATGTGGAAGGAATGTGGTGTTAACTACAAGTTCACCACACCCTATCACCCACAATGCAATGGGCTTGTTGAAAGGTTCAACAGGACCCTAAAAGGGATGATTCATGGACTACCTGAAAAGCTCAGGCGTAGATGGGATGTCCTGATTCCCTGCCTTCTGTTTGCTTACAGAGAGGTCCCACAGAAGGGGGTTGGCTACAGCCCTTTTGAACTTTTGTATGGGCATCCTGTAAGAGGACCCCTGTGCTTGGTGAAGGAAGGATGGGAGAGACCTCTCAAAAAGCCTGCAACCAGCATAGGGGACTATGTACTTGGTCTCCGCTCCAGGATGGCTGAGTATATGGAGAAGGCATCTGAAAACCTTAAGGCCAGTCAAGAACTTCAAAAAGCTTGGCATGACCAAAAGGCTGTCCTGACTGTTTATCAGCCTGCACAGAAGGTGTGGGTGTTGGAGCCAGTGGCCCCAGCAGCACTCAAAGACAAATGGTCTGGGCCCCACACAATTCTTGAGCAAAAAGGAGAGGTCACCTACCTGGTGGACCTTGGAACTCCCAGGAGCCCCCACAGGGGGCTCCATGTCAACAGGCTCAAAGCATATGTCGACAGGAAGGACATGAGCTTGCTCATGGCCATAGATGAGGGACAGGAGGAAGAGAGTGACCCTCTCCCAGACCTGCTCACTCAGAATCCTGATGATGGGTCAGTAGATGGTGTTGTCTTTTGTGGCAGCCTCTCTTAGCATCAACAGAAAGACTGTAAACAGGTTCTTCAGTCTTTCAGACATATGTTCTCTCTGACACCCAGTCAGTCCAATTGGTGTACCCATGAGGTTGACACTGGTGACAGTCTGCCAGTGAAGAGTAAAATCTACAGGCAGCCTGATCATGTTAGAGACTGCATCAAAACTGAAGTGCAGAAAATGTTGGAGTTGGGAGTCATTGAACCCTCAGATAGCCCTTGGGCTAGTCCAGTAGTTCTAGTGCCAAAACCTCACACCCAGAGTGGTAAGAAAGAGATGAGGTTCTGCGTAGACTACAGGGGTCTCAATGCAGTCACTAAGACTGATGCCCACCCAATACCAAGGGCAGATGAGCTTATAGATAGATTGGCTTCTGCCAACTACTTAAGCACATTTGACCTGACAGCTGGGTATTGGCAAATCAGGTTAGCTGAGGATGCCAAGCCCAAGACAGCATTTTCAACCCCTGGTGGGCATTATCAATTTGTGGTAATGCCCTTTGGTCTGAAAAATGCACCTGCCACCTTCCAAAGGTTGGTGAATCATATCCTCACTGGGCTGGATGACTTCTCTGCAGCATATCTTGATGATATTGCTGTCTTTAGCTCCACCTGGGAGGATCACCTGGTCCACCTGAGGAAAGTGTTAGAGGCTCTGCAAGCAGCAGGCCTCACTATCAAGGCCACCAAGTGCCAGATAGGGCAGACACAGGTTGTATACCTGGGGCCCCTTGTAGGTGGAGGCCAGGATCAGCCACTGGAGAGCAAAATACGGTCAATCAGATACTGGGCTCCTCCAACCACCCAGACTCAGGTTCGAGCTTTCTTGGGCCTGACTGGTTACTACAGAAAGTTTGTCAGGAACTATGGATCAATTGTGACTCCATTAAATAAACTGACAAGTAAGAAAATGCCAAAAAAGGTTCAGTGGACAGCAGGCTGTCAAAAAGCATTTGATGACCTAAAGCAGGCCATGTGCACAGCACCTATCCTCAAGAGTCCAGACTACTCCAAACCATTCATTGTCCAAACAGATGCTTCTGAATTGGGTGTGGGAGCTGTTCTATCTCAACTGAATTTTGATGGTCAAGACCAGCCCATTGCTTTTATAAGCAGAAGGCTGGCCCACAGAGAGAAGAATTGGTCAGCTATTAAGAGGGAGGCCTTTGCTGTGGTTTGGGCCCTGAAGAAGCTGAGGCCATACTTGTTTGGCACTCACTTCAAGATTCAGACCGACCATAAGCCCCTCTTGTGGCTAAATCAGATGAAGGGTGAAAACCCAAAACTGCTTAGGTGGTCCATTTCCCTACAGGGTATGGACTTTACAGTGGAACATAGACCTGTTACTGATCATGGCAATGCCGATGGGCTCTCCAGATATTTCCACTTAGAACAAGAAGACTCACCTGGTCAAGGTTAGCTTATTGTCCCAAAGTTTGGGGGAGGGGGGTCATGTAGGAGAGTAGGGTCTGCAATCCTATGATCACCCAGATTTTTTGCTTTTGTTTCACTGGTTTACGACTTTCTCTGGCTGTGGGCCAATCAGACCCACAGCCTGGCTGTTCTCTCTCTAAATTACAACATGTACCCTAGGTGCATTACCAATTGGTACTGGGCCACCTTGTCAGACCCTGTAACTCAGGGCATAGGTGTACCCAGGGCCTACCAGGGGCTGAAGCATGTATTATGCCACCCCTGGCTGGCCTCCTAAATTTGACACAACTGGCTGCATGACAGCTGGGGCAAAGTCGTGTAATCACCCTTTGCTGTAGATATAGTATACCTATATCTAACCCTAAAAATGGACACACAGATTCCTATCAGTCACTCCTATGGCAGGCCTTGACAATCCTGAAGGCAGAGTGCTTGGAATCGTGTGAGATGGTGCTCTGGCATGAGCTGAGCCTGTCTGCAGCTTGCGGAACCAAGTCCTAATAGCTGTTCCATGATAACGCATACCATATACTCTTAAGTGCATTATAATCCTTGCGGTTAAATGCTATCTTTGGTATTGCTTTATCAAAACATGTCGAGTAAGGTGTCATACGAATTGGAATACTAACCCCTCGCCAATTCTGGCGAGGGGGTTAGCAGTCCACCCTTCTAGAGGGACACGACATGTATGTAACTGTGAACCCCGGTTAAAGTTAAACGAAGCCTCAGCTCCACAAAATGGATGCTGCCACCACAGACACGAGTCTGACCCCTGCAGCTGGGAGTCCTTCCAGCGAGGGGAGCCTGGACAAAGGGTTTCCTGTCGAGGGCGGTGCTAGCACCGTCCCAGACAGGGTTTTGTGTATCCTGGGTAGGCAGGGCTTTACAGGAACGTGACTGTTGAGTGGCACCCCGGTGCTCACTACGCATAGGCCGGTCAGAACCAGTTCCAGGGGCACACCAGCCCGTGGCCTGGGGAAAGTCCGGCATGGGAGAGGGGTGTAACCACCCCCCTCCTAGTCCCACCCATAGGCAGGACCTAGCCACCGGGTCAGCCCCTTTTCTTAGTATAAAGATAGGAGCGGGCCCCCTGTTCAAATTAGATCATCTTTGGAATCAAGACACGACTTTCTGCGAAAGGACATCAAGATTTCTTCTTCAAGATTCTCCCTTGTGGCTAAGGAGTAGTCACCCTGCATCCGCAGGCACCATCAAGAACACTGCGGTCTGCTGCAAGTCCTTCCTCAGGAATCCGATGACCCAGCGCGACGAGACCCGGCTTCCCTGGCACCTCTGACCTCTACTCACCTCTACAGCCAAGCTGAGAACCGTGAGTGCGACGAGACCTCGAGGGACCGACGATCGCCAAGACTGCACGACTTCTTCACAACAAGCCCGCCGAGTGTCCCTCTGGTGAGTGCTTTGGGGTCCGAGAAGCCCCGACCCTGAGCAGCTCCAGCACCGAAGATCAGCCCTCCAGCATCTCCACGATCTGCGTGGGGCCCTTCTGCTTTTTGCTGCTCACCGCGTTGTTTGACTACTAGCCCGCTGGCTTGTGGCCTTCTGAACGACGCCCGACAACATCACTGCTGCTGGTCTGGTTGCTCCAGACTGGCCCTTGCTTCCTTCCAAGAGAGAAGCACCCCGGACCCTCCTGGTCCACTCCAGACACCATTTTGAGTCCACCGCGTGGGCTTAAATTTGCCAAGGCTTTGTTGCCCAATCCTGGGTCCAGCGACGCCGACAGCTTCATCCATCGTGGGACAGCTCGCTCCTCCATCCTGGTCGCCGACAACGCCTCCTGGTCCGTGAGATCTGCAGAGCACAGCGTCACCCACTCACCTAGTCGAGGTGACTACCATCCGGTGCCCTCCTGGTGCCACCTGACTACTGGCTAGTAGTCATGAACTTGGTCCCCTCTGCTTTCAGGTGTCATCTATCTTCAAGATCCAGGCTTGGATCACTTCGAACTCTCTTCACTGGTCGACTGACAGCATCTTTCTTCCAGGCTCCTGGTCCGTCTACGAGGATTCCCGACGTCTTTTGAGACATATGCAGCTGCAGCCCCTGGGCTCGGTAACTTCGGCATTTCGGTGCCCCAGCATAGCCTCACTATCCAAGGGTCAGAATCCACTTTCGTTTTCCTCCTACCAGGTCGGGTTCGCCCGAGAACACTAACTCTGTGAAATCTAGCTACCATAGACTTTGTCCCGCATCACGCGTGAGAGTGCACACTCTGCACCCAAGTCCCCTGGGTCTCCTAGAAGTAATCTAACGATTCTATGGTCAAGTCCTAGCGATTCCAAAGCCTATTAGTACTGTACTTACCTGCTAGTAATCTCGCATTCCACTTTCAGAGTATATGGTTTTCCGTGCCCCTCGGGCATTTGTATATACTGTGCTAACTTAAGTATTTTCGTAAGAGTTTTGTTTTGTGCTTAGTACCCTGTCCTCATAAAGAGTACAGGGATGTTGTGATTTTAATAAATACACTGTTTATTTTCATAACACTTGCGTGGTGTCCTTTCACTTGGTGTTCAAGGGGTATATGTGTGGTATAACAGCTGGCTTAACACGCCCTCTCGAGTCTTTAGCCTTAGACTGCTCGTATCCACGCTACTAGGATAGCTGGTCTATAAGGTTGACTTACAACCAATCATCAATAAGGGTTGCTGGACTGATACATAGTGTTCACTAGAATAGTGAGCACTGCATATCAGGCCACCTTCTCACAGGCACACGCTCAGTACAGGTCCTGAGTATAGGTTTCATTCATTCATTTAAGGTTGTATGTATTCCTGTAGCTGATGGCTCTACTGAGGCTGCTTGATGCCTGACACCACGTGTGCTGCACTGCGTCCCTGTCTGCCGCCCGCAAGCATCTCTTTCACAGCTCATCAAGGGCTGAAAGAGAGTTGAAAGGGTTAAAAGTGCAAGAGAGAGGGTATCCTGCAGGTTCCTTTGTGCGGATCATCAATTACAGGCTGTGATTAGCCTGGAAGAGGCCCTTTGTTCCCCAAGCATCGCACTAATGGTGTAGAGCTGCGAGGCCTAGGGATGAGGCTCCCCTTCCCAGTGCCTGGCAGTCATGGCATGGTGCGGCAAGGCCCAGGAAAGTGGGACCCTTCACTTATTATTTCCAGAGCTACCAACAAATGATTGTGAGGCCTGGGCCTCGCAGTGCTACATCACAGGTGTGAGGCTTAAGGTGGGAGGGGCATTAGAGGTGTGAGGCCCCATGTTGGCTGGCTGGGCAGGGGCCCTGGGCAGCTACCCATGCTGCCCATGCCTAGCACCGGCCCTGGTGAAGGGGCCCAGCTGGCCCACCCTGCCCCCTGCAGCTTGAACTCTGGTAGGCCGCGGGACCTCTGGGGCCCCCACACGTGACCTAAGGGGGTCCCCCGCAGTTCAAAGATCCTTGGGTGCAGCCTGGGCCCATCTCCGGGGAGACCCTTGACCCACTAGAGGCGTCCAGTGGGTTCAGCCGCAGTCCAGTTTAATCCTCGAAGATCGCTGGAGTGTTCGGAGGAAACGCACCGCAGCTGGCGTTATATTAATCAGGCTGTTTCTGACATTACACAATAAACAGGATTCTTGGTGGGCTTGCGGCAAACAGGTCCGGATCCAGGAATTTTATTTGGGTGGGCCAAGGGTGCATTTGGGTGGGCCACTGCCGGCTCGATTTGTCGCATATATGTCTTGGCAGGCCTGCTACACCTCCCTCCTTCATCTCTTCTTTGTCTTACAAGGCTCAGAAAACACACTCTTTTCCAAATCTCTTTCTAAATATTATCCCTCTCAAAAAGTGTTTTTTCCATGTAATTTTCCTTTGGTGGGAAGGGGAGGTTTCTGAGGTGGGAGTATCAGGCAAGTGGCACTTCTCGGGCTCCCTCTGTGCGAGCCTTCAGAGAGAATCCCTCTTCATTACTACCTCCACCTGACCCCAGACTCCGCAATGCACTCCCTCACAGGCTTGATTATCCACTACTCCTCTCCAGTGCGCCTTATCTCAGCTGACCTTGGGCCCCAGCCCCATATCAGGCACCATCAGGCTCCGCTTTCATTTTCCGCCGGCAAAGCTGCACTCGCCGCCATCTCAGCCACGCCCCTCCATCCGGGGTCCAGTCTTAGATATAATGTCAGAGTTAAGATCCAGAACAAGTTCATCAAGAGAGGAGAGCTGATCGAGTATTAATAAAAGATCAAATATCATAAAGATATGACTGGACCCGAAGGGATGAAGAGGGAAGAGAGGTGGAATCTTTTCAACATTCAGAGCTGGATCCCTCAGGGTAGATACAGCTCCTTCATCAGTTATAGAGGGGGGTGGGGATTTCACACAGAGGCATGGATGAGTGGAAGCGAGACACAGACTTACATCTGGGATGAAACCGGCCGCTGTCACTGACAGTGTCCATGAAACATTGATAATGATGGTCTATTCTGCAGAACCTGAGTCTGGAGTTAAAAATGCAGAAGCGTCCTCAAACACATTATGGAATGGAATGGAAAGAGAATTTGTATAGCGCGATGGCTACCTAAGGGCGTCCCAGCGCTGTAGAGGAAATATAGTGGGTTGAGCAGAAGAGGCTGGATTTTGAGGAGCAGAGAGAAAATTTAGATCAAAGTCTTATTAAAAAGCCAGGTTTTTAGAAGTTTTCGAAAGGTGAGCAAATTGGATTCTGATCTGATAGGGAGGGGGAGAGAGTTCCAAGTCTTGGCCAGATTGTAAGAGAGCGAACGGCCTCCACATCTGGCTCTTCTAATGCGTGGTACTGAGGTGAGGTGGGAGGTCGCGGACCTGAGGGGGTGGGTGGGAAGATAGGCTTTCACCAAGGGGCGATTGATGGAAGGGCCTGTTCCCCAGTAAGAGCGATGACACACGAACATTAGCACACATCTTAGAAAAAGCAAAGCTCACTGCCTCCCCTACGGTGGCTGTGACATTAGACGCCGAGAAGGCCTTTGACAAGGTCAATTGGACTTACATAGAAGCCACACTACAGAAATTCAATCTGGGGTCCGACTACATTCGTATGGAGATGGCCTTATACTCTAACCCATCGGCGAGAGTGAGAGCAGGTGGTTGTGTGTCGGATCCGTTCGAATTGAAACAAGGGACGAGTCAGGCCTGCCCCCTTTCTCCCTCCCTTTTTCTCTTGGCAATTGAACCATTCCTTTGCTCTCTTCAGAATAATGAGCTAATTAAGGGTATCTGTTGTGGGGATCTCACTGTGAAAATTTCAGCTTATGCTGACAATGTTTTGGTGGTTTCGGAGAACGCGGACCTTGCTATTCCGGCACTGATGACTTCTATTGCAGAATATGCAGAAGTATCAGGCTATAAACTTAATAAGGACAAGACGAAGGTTAAATTACTTAACAACAGAGGTGACAAGAGCGTGTTAGGGGATTCAGGCCTATGCTGGCAGCCGAAGAGTTTCAAATATCTAGGTATTGAATTTAAAAAAGACTTAATTAGCACTCTCAAAATAAATGAGCTTTCCCTCCATAAAAAGATTTCCTCCCTTCTGGATGGCTGGTCTCCAAAATTTCAGCCCTGGTGGGGCAGAGTGGAAACTCTAAAAATGATGATTATGCCCCTCATCAACTATTTGATAAGTATGCTTCCTATGCTACTCTCTGATGATTTCCTCAACAAAACATATAAGCTTTTTAATACATTTTTGTGGCAGGGGAAGAAACTGAGAATCTCTTTGCGGAAACTCCAGCTCACAAAAGGCAAGGGGGGGATGGGAATTCCAAATTTCAGATGCTATCAGATGGCCTACCTCTGTAAACAAGGGGCGAATTGGTTCCCAACACACCAATACTACACTCCTATTTGGACCCAAGTGGAGAAGGCTATTATTAATAATCTGCTGCTCTCTGCCATCATGTCAAAGGATGTCATGGTATTCCCTCACTCCAAATATATCTTTCTTAATACTAAACGGGCACTCCTTAGCCTAGAGAGACATTGCAAGCCAAAACCATAGTCTCCTAGTCCACCCTAACCTCGTTCTGGTTTAACCTGGCCCTTAAAGATGAAGGCAAATACCTCTATTGGGAGGAGTGGTCTATGAAAGGACTGAACTTACTGGAGGATATTTACGATGGACCTTCTCCTCTAGCTTTTGCCTCCTTACAGACACGGTATGATCTCCAACCACTTGACTTCTATATGTTTCTGCGTCTCAAAGCCCTTGTCTCTGCCAGAGCCATCTTACCACACGCACCTACACTTTGCAGCAAACTACTCCATCTCATGTCCTTAGGCCACATGGTATCAAAAATCTATATGGCTGAGATACCCGCCACCCCCTCTCAACACAATCCCCAAAAGGAGGGAAACCGGAAACAGTTCTTAGAGTTTTTGGAAGTGGGAGGGAGTGACCCTCCCGGCCGTATTTATTAAAACAAAAAATTAAAACATTAAACGTTTCATGTTATGTACAATTTCATTATCACATTGCGATGTTTGGCTAACCTTAACATATTCTCTAATACAGAGGTTCTCCTAGCCGAACTAGCATCCTACAAAAACATTCTCTAGAAACACTGAAATTGTACATCCTAACGTTTAAGGGCCAACGGCAAGGTCATAACCGGTGTCAAGATCCCTAACCAGACTTACCCCTCCCACTTGGGAGGGGCGACAGCACAGAGGCTTACCTCAAGTGCAACTACTAACAATTTCCCTTGACTTGACGGGGGCACTTAAGACTCGACGCCATTTAAAGGTCGTTCGAAGACTTGTGTGTGGTATCTAGAAGGTATCGTGGACCTCCCCCCACCCCACACAACTTACCGCATCTGCCGTCGCAGATGACACTGGCCCCGGGAAATTCCCCAGGAGGGGGCTGTAGCCCCTCCTACAAAGGAAGGGGCCTTGACCGCCTTTCCTTTACTTCCGGCGACCCGCCCTTAGACGGGACCGCCTCCCCATTGAGGGGCCAATGGCCACCTCTCCCGAGCGCTCCCATCCGTGTTGGGTGACGCCCACTCATAGGGATCTACCAATTAGTGCTCACCGATCATGACCTTACCGCCTACCAAAATAAATACGACAATTCTTACTCAAACCTATGAAAACATTGGTCGCTACGACCGAAAGAACATGCTTAAAATGCAACACTACGTCAAAACACTTTAATCGTAACAACTCACACAATATTCACCATACTTTATTATGATCAACAACAAACTGATACTTTCACAGCCTGTAAACGAAACGGAAAACATACTTATAAAATTCACTTTATTGCACAACAACTTGCTGTCCTCAGGGGCTGGTGGGTGGGTCAAAATTGGCTCTTCGTTCTGTCCCGAGCTCACGGGTAGCGAGGAGGTGCAGCTTCGGAGCACAAGAACAAGAGGACGTCTTCTGGTCTTGCGTCTCTTTTTATCCGTCTTCAGGGCGGGCGAGAACCCGCCCCTGCCTGCCCCTAGGGCGGGGCTGGCTACGTCGGTGTCTAGGCCAGCCCACTCTCGGGCGGGAAAAAGCGCGCCCTGGCTACGCCGCTTCGGGCATACCAGCCGAGACGCGCCTCCCGCCCAAAAATGGCTTCCCGGGGGGATCAAGGCACTCCGCCATACGTTCGGGGGGACCGAGTGGTCGCCCCTTTCCATATGGCTGAGATACCCGCCACCCCCTCTCAACACAATCCCCAAAAGGAGGGAAACCGGAAACAGTTCTTAGAGTTTTTGGAAGTGGGAGGGAGTGACCCTCCCGGCCGTATTTATTAAAACAAAAAATTAAAACATTAAACGTTTCATGTTATGTACAATTTCATTATCACATTGCGATGTTTGGCTAACCTTAACATATTCTCTAATACAGAGGTTCTCCTAGCCGAACTAGCATCCTACAAAAACATTCTCTAGAAACACTGAAATTGTACATCCTAACGTTTAAGGGCCAACGGCAAGGTCATAACCGGTGTCAAGATCCCTAACCAGACTTACCCCTCCCACTTGGGAGGGGCGACAGCACAGAGGCTTACCTCAAGTGCAACTACTAACAATTTCCCTTGACTTGACGGGGGCACTTAAGACTCGACGCCATTTAAAGGTCGTTCGAAGACTTGTGTGTGGTATCTAGAAGGTATCGTGGACCTCCCCCCACCCCACACAACTTACCGCATCTGCCGTCGCAGATGACACTGGCCCCGGGAAATTCCCCAGGAGGGGGCTGTAACCCCTCCTACAAAGGAAGGGGCCTTGACCGCCTTTCCTTTACTTCCGGCGACCCGCCCTTAGATGGGACCGCCTCCCCATTGAGGGGCCAATGGCCACCTCTCCCGAGCGCTCCCATCCGTGTTGGGTGACGCCCACTCATAGGGATCTACCAATTAGTGCTCACCGATCATGACCTTACCGCCACAGGTCCGGATAGTTGACCGGCTATCCGGACCCCCCACAAAACTCCTACCTAAAGGTCATGTTTTAACGATTTTAACCAAGCTAGGAAGTCTCCTATGAGTAACTCATTCCCCACCCTCGACAAATGCACACCATCCCCCAAATACATACTGTCATCATTAATACAACTATGCGAGATCGAATGCAATGTCTTGGAACGGAACAACCTACTCACTTTGTTATTCAGTTTTCTAACCGAATGATTCAAAGCAGGGATCGAGATAGCCCCCCGCCACACTTTTCGTGGGATCATATGAGACCACGCAATTATGCACCCCGGAACTCTCCTCGCTAACCAACTTACCGTGGAAAGCATAGCCTCCAGGAGAAGTCGTCTACCGGTGGTGACCAAATCATTGCCCCCCAAATGCACTATGACTATGGACGGCGGTGACCTTATCCGCTCTAACAAACCCTCAAAGAATGCTTGAAACTGGTCAATACAGAGACCGCCCCTTCCGTAGAAGGACACTCTGTACCCGTATTCCCCAGGTACGTGAATCATGTCACCTGCTTTGAATACGTCTGCGGCCCGTCTCACGTATGAGTGGCCCACGACCCACACCTCCTTTTTCACAGCCGGTGATGTGCGACCGCTGGCCTGGTGTCGGGTCGACTGCACAGTCCGCCCTGCCGCGTAGGCTTGCGCAACTGAAAACAAACAAAAGACAAGAAGCGTGAGTACATGATTACAGCTTCACAACATGTGCAATCGCACGTACCTCTTATAACAATTGGAGGACCAACGCCCCACTCGTTTCACTTGTTCCACATTAAGACCCCTGGCTGTAGCTTCAGTGGCAGCCCCTATTCGAAAGGAATGGGTCCCAAATTCGCCCGGGTCCAAGCCCGCTGCGGCAATGGCCATTGCAAGCACCCGCTGAAACTGAAACCTCGTCAGCGGGGTGGCGTCTGCATGCCTCAACAATGTCCCCCCCCATGATGCCACCCTTCGTGCTAGGTAATCTTCTAAGCACTGTACCGGACACATGGATGACCCGGGGGTCCTGCGAATGATCGTGCAGTCCCCCCTCCCATCTTGGTCGGTCTTGGACCTGAGAAAGGAGACAATCATCGCATCGCCCCTGATCTGAATATGTTCCCTGCACAGGCCCCCCGCCACATCCTGCTTGTTCCTTGCAACCAGCTCACTTATCCTCATAGCCCCGTGAAATGCCAGCGTAAATGCAGTCCGGAACAAACAGGTCTCGAAAGGAGACGAGCATGTGTTAGGGAGTGTGGCCAGTAACTGGGACAACCTATCTAGACCTATCGGTCGTCTCACGTCTACTCTGCGACCCTCTAGGCGTTGCCACCCACGCAGCGCCTTTTGTACTGTAAAAGACGCTGTCGGGTCCTGGATGCCATGAGCCCTGGCAACAAAGGAAATGGCGGCACGATGCCTTTGGGCCGTAGCCACCGACTTCCCAGCCCTACGTAAGGACATCAGAAAATGTACTACCCACTCCTCCTGACCCCAAAGTCCCCCTCTCTCAGCCCCCAAAAAGGCTAAATAGGCCTGAAACGCCCCTTCATATGCCTTCCTTGTCCTGGGTGCTAGACTCTCTCCCACGAGGTGACGAAGTTCGGGGCACCGAGAGACCAGAGAGCTTCGGGGAAGGGTGCCGGCTCTGGGTCCGCTGAAGGAAGGAAACCCGAGAAAGCCTGCATGTGAAAACGAGACAGTGCATCAGCAGCCTGATTCATCACCCCCGGGACATGTTTTGCTCTGAATATCACGTTCAGTTGCATACACAGTAAGACAATTTCTTTGAGCAGCCTCAAAATCAATTTACAACGGGCTGCCTGACTATTGATGCATTCTACAACGGTCATATTGTCGGACCAGAACACGACAGAATGATCTCTGAAACCTTCTGGCCAGGTCCTCAGGGCCACCAGAATGGGAAATAGTTCAAGGAAGGCAATATTACTCGTCAGCCCCTTCTCGTGCCACCATGGGGGCCACCTTTGTGCAGACCATTTTGTGCCGAAGATGGCGCCAAAGCCTATGCTTCCCGCTGAATCTGTCCATAGCCCAAGCTCTTCGGAGGACACGGCTGGCTTGTTCCAGACGACTCGGCCATTGAAGTCCGCCAAAAATGCTAACCAAATCCGCATGTCTTGGCGGACCTCAGCCGATAACCTCGTGCGATGATGACCCTCCTTTAGGCCAACCATCGCTTGGGCAATTGAGCGGGAAAAGGGGCGAGCCATTGGGATCACCCTCAAGGCAAAGTTCAACTTTCCCACCAATTGTTGCAACTGATGCAGTGTAACCTTAGATGCATTTAAACATACTTGGAGGGCTGCCCTGAATTTCAACACTTTGCTAGCTGGTAAACGGAAACACCCCTCCCTTGAGTCCAACTCGATCCCCAAAAACTCGAGGCAAGTCGTGGGACCCATAGTTTTACCCGGTGCCAATGGCACGCCAAAGTGACCCATCAACACACAGAATTCAGCTAAGGCCTGGGCACATTCGGGATTTCCGGCGGGGCCAAGGAACAAAAAGTCGTCAAGGTAGTGCATTACATTTTGGAAACCCGTTTCCTTAGTGAACACCCATTGCAGGAAAGTACTGAATTTCTCGAAATAAGCACATGATATAGAGCATCCCATTGGCATACACCTATCCATGTAAAATGACCCCTGAAACCCGAATCCCAGAAGACGCTGGTCGTCTGGGTGTACCGGGAGCAACCGGAACGCTGACTCGATATCTGATTTCGCCATCAACGTCCCGGGCCCCAGGCGATTCAAGATGGCTACTGCCTCGTCAAACGATGCGTATCGCACCGAACAAACTTCTGGATCAATTGCATCGTTCACCGAAAGACCATGCGGAGCAGACAGATTATGGATCAAACGAAACTCACCTGGGTCCTTCTTGGGGACCACCCCTAACGGAGAACAGACAAAATCCGGTACCGGGGGTACACTAAACGGGCCGGCGACCCGTCCCCGGCTAACCTCTTTCTGAATCTTCTCTTGCACTACAGATGTATGTTGTAAAACGGAAAGTTGATTTTTGCACATCCTTACACCCTGAAAGTCCCCCACCGGGATGCGGAAACCATGTGTAAAACCGTTCCGCAGCACCCCAGCAGAAGTACGATCCGGGTATTCGCTGAGCCAGGGAATCATTGCCAAGGTATCAATCGGGGTTGGTAAAGGCGCCCCTCGGACTAACTTAGACCTGTTTGGCGCCCCCCTTACCCCCATTCTCACTCGTTCTGGCTCTGCACGATGACTCAGGATGGGACGACCCACAAGTACTACATTCGTGTTTGAATTTACACGATCCCGGAGGCCTGGTACATTTCCCTTTGTTGAAATTAAAGCAGAAACCCTTTCTCCCTGTATTGCCTGCGGGTCTCGAATAATCGTCGGTGCTCGTACTTGGTCGAAAGGGCGTCCCCCCATTTTGGCGGGAGTAATCAACAACATTGTTCCCAACCAATGGCATTTTCAACATTCCTGATTCTTTCATTTTATCCCATGTCACAGAATCGTAACAATCCCAAGTCAAACCCTTGTTATGCTCCTTTTCTTTCCTGAACAGATTGTCATAACAGAACCAATGGTTACCTTGATACGCTGTCGAGTAACCCATAATTCGTGATTGATAAATGGGAAACTCAGGAAGCAACTCGGGCCTACGTTCCCCCAAAATCGATGTAAAAATTCCCCACGCATTGCCCCAGTTGCCAATATTCTCATTTACCTTAAAGGCGGCCATTTTTGCGCGCCAAACACTCGGATGCATTAGGTCCTTCTGACTCTTAACATGCTCCACCTCATAATGATCAACAAGCAAGGAAAAAATATTCACATACTCCCCCGCCCAGATCTTTTCCTTTACTGCTAAAGGCACATGTTGTCCCAATCTCTCTCTACGAGAGGGTGCTGACTCGTCCCTTGCAATCGGCAATGGCCGCTTACCTGAACCGGACGCTGTTTCTGCCGTTTGCGGCTTGTCTATTCCCGCCAACGGCGCAGTCACTTTAGCTGCATCTCTCTTCTCACGCAGCCCTTTTATCAGCGCCTGTGCCTCGGCAGCCATGGCGCCCTCACTACTATCCCCCAACCATGCTGCTAGCTGTGCTGCCAGCTCGGGGGGCATGTCTTCATTGGATGTCGGGGTGACGACAACGGGGATTGGATTCCCCTCCATCGGTACTGGGGTCGGCGCCTCGAGCGGGGCAGCGGGAACCGGGACGTCTCCACCGGCCGGAACCCTTCTAGGCCTCTTAGGTCTCCCTCCAGCCGGCGCAGGGCCCGAACCCTCCTCCCCGTCTCGCTCTGCCAACCGTTTCTTTATGTCGGACATCTCTCTGAAAAGGGCCCGCACCATCTGGTCGGTCGTCATTCTTTTTGCGCCTTTCTTGGGCATCTCTCCGACGAAGTATCTAGAAGACAAAGAAAAAGATCAAAACGCTCAAAATTGGCTCTTCGTTCTGTCCCGAGCTCACGGGTAGCGAGGAGGTGCAGCTTCGGAGCACAAGAACAAGAGGACGTCTTCTGGTCTTGCGTCTCTTTTTATCCGTCTTCAGGGCGGGCGAGAACCCGCCCCTGCCTGCCCCTAGGGCGGGGCTGGCTACGTCGGTGTCTAGGCCAGCCCACTCTCGGGCGGGAAAAAGCGCGCCCTGGCTACGCCGCTTCGGGCATACCAGCCGAGACGCGCCTCCCGCCCAAAAATGGCTTCCCGGGGGGATCGAGGCACTCCGCCATACGTTCGGGGGGACCGAGTGGTCGCCCCTTTCCATAAAATTCTCTCCCCCGCCTCAAAAGACTCACAGAAAGTGCTAACTGGATTGGGAGAATGAAACCAACTCTTCTACTATTCAGTTCGATTGGGGCAGGATACACTTCTCTCTTTTCTCCTGCAAAATATCCCTGTTACTCTCCCAGACCAAATTCATGCTGATCAATAGGACGTATTGGACATCGGAGAAACTTTTTAACCTTAAGCTCCTTGACAACCCTCTATGCTGGAATTGCAAATCTCACGTCAGCATCCTGGCCCACATGTTTTTCGATTGCCCGATACTCCAGCAGTTTTGGGATATGATTTTTAACTATATTCAGCGAATCCTCCAATTTCGGCCACCAAAAGAATTCACTTATGTCTTACTGGGAGCAATTGACCCGAGGTTGCCAAATGAACACAATAGACATCTACTAGACCTCAAGCTCACACTTGCATGCAAAGTAGTTTTGAATAAATGGAAAAATGCTTCCAAGATATCTTTCAAAATGTGGCAGGAATGGCTACCCTCCCTGAGAGGTGCGGATGATGATGTCCTATACTCGTCACCATGGCGGAAACCTCATACTAAACTCTGGAGCTCGCTTGATTCAAGGGAGCCATGCTAGTTTGGGATACTATCCCCTGACTCACATCCGGTACTGGTCTACTATTTGTCTATCCATGAATTGCACGGCCAGGCCCTATATCCGTTACTGTGAGCCAAACTTGTGACAGTCCGCTACGTTGCTGCTGTAGCCTGTAGTCTGTAATCTCTAATATTTTATTTCTCTCTCCTTCTACCTCCTCTCTTTATCTTATTCTTTTCTCTTTCTTATTCTATTCTATTTTATTGTTATTCCCGTCCCTTTCGTTCCTTCTTTCCCTTTCCTTTTCCTTTTTATCAACTTATATCACATTGATGCGTTAAGAGTATTGTTCCAAGTATGGATAATTGTTTGACATATATCTAATGTGTGTTTTTCCTAAACCATGACCTGCTAAGTTTCATGCTATCTTTGCCCATGATATGTGAATCAGACAGGTTATCATCTGTAGGCACCCATCGCATTCATTCGTTCTCTGTCTCTTCTTGTATTCTCCTTAATCTTCAATAAAAACGACTTGAAATCGAAACAAATGCAGAAACTTTGAGTATGAACTTCATGTTTTGAATCCACAGTGCAGGCTCACCATTAGAGAATGTACAGCTTTTAGAACTAAAAGCCATGTTTCATGAGGGCACAAACATGGGAGGACCAGAGCCGCAAGGGATAGATATGTAAGAGAGAGACTGACTCGGGCTCTGAGTGTATCCAGGAAGAGAGAAAGAGTGAAGAGTCTGAGAAATTACACGGGATGTCACAAAGCTGCACTCAGGGCCGGCGCTAGGCATGGACAGCGTGGGCAGCTGCCCAGGGCCTCGCACCAGCATGGGGCCACGCACTGGTGATGTGTCCTGTTGGTTCCCAGGCGATCCATTTCAAAGAAAGGTGTCACCTTTCCTTGGCCTCTCAGGGAAGGTATCTGGATACATAAGGGAGGGAGAAGCTCCCTTCCTTTGAAAGGAGACCCATTCACAGACACTGTGGGAGGCCCATTGTCCATCATTTTGGCGCCCCCATAGTTTTAACTTTTAGCCCACAAGCGATTCTCACACCTATCGGACTGAAGGTGTGAGAAATGATTGTGGGCTCAAAGTTAAAACTGTGGGGGGCGACAAAATGATGGACAATGGGCCTCCCACAGTGTCTGTGAATGGTCTCCTTGCAAGAGGCCACTTATCTACATTAGAGGGGCCTCGCACATTTTCTTTTAGCCCAGGGCCTCGCCAATCCTAGAACCGGCCCTGGCAGCACTGTACAACAGATAAAAAGCAATCAAGAGCCGGACGAAGCCTGGTGAGTCACAATTCACTCTCATGGGTTCTTCCTGCCTATCGACTAAACAACTGATTTTTGGGAAAATACTTTGTAGGATCCAACACTTTTCTTACCTGTGCAGTGTACGGACGCATCCCTTCTTTGACGACAAGATGCTTGTGGCGTGGAGCTGTAGGAGCACCGTAACACGCTGGCCTCGCCTCCTCTGCAGTCCACATTGGATATTATCGGAAATATGTTTCTGGGGGCTCCGTAAACAGAGCCTCCAGGCGCTGAAATCGGAGCTCCGCACCCCAGCTGTCTGCAGACCACAGCGGCATCCTTCATATCCCAATACAAGTCACAAATTGTTCCTTCAAAGCCCTCTATAGTCACCAGCACAACCCCAGCACAAGGATCCGCAGCATTGGAGAGGCGAACACGACCTTTATCAACTGCAAAGAAACAGAGGAATCAAAAGTTTACTTACATTTCAAACCATAAGGGTATGTATTATGTACATCTCCCAATACAGTCTCCTTATATGAATCTCATCCAATCACAAGGAGACAAGGAGGCGGGTGAGGGGGAGAGAGATAGAATGGAAGTGATAGAGAAAGGTAGAGACAGATAGGGAGGGAGGGAGAACAAGAGTGAGCAGGAGAAAGAAATGAGAAAGAGAGGATGAGAACAAGAGAGGCAGGGAAAGAAGAATAAGAGAAAGGAGAAGAGAGAACAGGGAGAAAGAGAGCTAAAGATGGGTCCAGGGAGAGCGATATTTTGTGATATTTGTGAGGGTATTTCTAGAGCGCAACGTTCGCTCCGGAGGGAGCATCTTAGCGCTGAAGATCCTGGATGACAAGTCCTAAGGGGGTTAGATGGCTGCTTTGGAGTAGTCGTCAGAAAGGTTAAAAATCCAGGTCTTTAGGAGCTTTCTGAAGGGTTTTTCAAGGGTCTGTTGTCTAAGAGTTTTTGGCAGGTTATTCCAAGCTTTTGTGGCAAGGAAACTTAGGGTTTTCCCACCCTTCGTTTTCAGATTGTATTTAGCAGGGAGGATGAGATTGTCATGGGATGAACGAAGAGTGCGACTGGGGGTGTAGTGGGGAAAACGCCTGGAGAGGTATTTAGGGCCTGTTTTATTAAAGGCACGGAAGGCTATGATCAAAATTTTAAAGAGAATTCTTTTGTGGAGGGGCAGCCAGTGTAGGGATCGAAGAGCTGCAGTGATGGAGGCTCTGCGGGGCAGTCTGAGGACCAAACGCGCGGCTGTGTAGAGCACACTATGTAGTTTCGATAGCGTGTTCTTTTTTGCCCCTGCGAGGAGGCCCTTGCAATAATCCAGGCGTGAGATTACTGTCACAGTTTTTCTGGCATCGATTGGAAGGAAGTCGAAAAACTTTCTAAGGGATTTGATTATTCCGAAACATTTGCCGGCAACCGTTCTGGCATGCTGATCAAAGGATAGGTCGGAATCAAAGATTACACCAAGATTCCTGGCCGATGTAACTGTCTGAGGGGGGGGCAACTGAATTGTCTGGCCACCAGCGGGCTGGGCAGAAGGAGGTGTTTTTTCCGATCGGAAGGATCTCTGTTTTACTCGAGTTGCATTTTAAGTGGTTGTTGTCCATCCATCGGAAGACTTCAGTTAAGCAGTGTTTTAGGTTGAGCTCAGCTTCAGTGGAGTTGCCCTCTAGTGGCACGATGAGTTGTGTATCATCGGCATACGAGGTGACGGGTATGCCGAATGATTCGATCAGGGACAGGAGTGGAATGAGATAAATGTTAAAAAGGAGAGGGCTCAAGATGGACCCCTGCGGGACACCTGAGGAGACCGTCTTTTCTTTGGAGTGGAAGGGGCCCAGAGCGACAGTTTGTGATCGATCGGTGAGAAAAGACTTTATCCAGGATAAGGCGGAATCAGAAATGCCAATGTCCATTAATCTGCTGATAAGGATGGAATGGTAGATGGTGTCAAACGCCGCCGTTAAGTCGAGAAGGATGAGAATGGAGTTTTTCCTCTGATCTTGTAACATTTTAATGGTGTCGGAAAGCTCAATTAGTGCAGTTTCGGTCGAATGTTTAGGCCGGAAACCTGATTGTTGAGGGTGGAGAATGTTGTTATCTTCCAAGTAGCGTTTTAGCTCTTTATGAACTAATTGTTCCGTTATTTTTCCCAGGGCCGGGAGCAGCGAAATCGGGCGAAGGTTGGTTAGGTCTGTCGGGGATTTGTTTGCCTTTTTCATAAGGGGTTTGACAATTCCCTTTTTCCAATGGAGGGGGACTAATCCTATGATGAGCGATGAATTGATTATGTTATTGATAGTAGGATTCACCACATCAATTAGTTGGTGAAGTATTTTAGGGGGACAGGGATTAGACGGGGAGCCCGATTTACAAGCCAAGATGGCTTCTCTATTTTGCACTAATGTGACCGGGGAGAAGCTTGTAAGATTGCTGACTCGAGAGTCCGGTGGGGGGGGCACGAGAGGAGTAACTGGAGGGGGGAAGTTGTTTTGGATGGAGGTAATTTTGTCTTCAAAGTAGTCGGAGATTTGGTCGCATAACTTCTGAGATGGAGGTATTTCAGGCAGAAGCGCTTTGGGCTGCATAAACGATTTTACTATCGCGAACAGCGCCTTTTGTTTTTGGCTGGAGTTTTTAATGGCGTTAACGTAAAAGATTTTTTTGGCCGATTTGATTTCTGAAAGATAATTCTTCCTAGTGGCGATGTAGGAAAGACGATTGACCTCCTCGTATGTCTTGCGCCATTTACGTTCTGCCTTTTTGCATAGCAAATGAGCAGTGGCTAGTTCAGGTGTGAACCAAGGGGCATTAGTTTTGGTTTTAATCCGGGAGGTGCAGGAACGTTTGGGAGGGTTTCTAGATTTCATTTCCTGTGAGATCCAGTTATGGAAAAGGTCGGCGTCGGTTTCTACGTTCCCGGATAAAATGGGGGATTGAGATTGCATTAGGGGTTTAAGAATGATGCTTGGACAACAACGCACACAACTGCAAGGAACTCTTCAACATCGTGAAAGAGCTTTCCAACCCCAGCGCAGGAAAAAACGACATCACCCCATCGCAAGACCTCTGCAACTCCCTCGCCTCATACTTCCACAACAAGATCACGGACATACACAGCAGTTTCAACAACCAACCAACGCACACCACGACCGACCAGCCACCCCCCCCCACACCACCACCCTCCACGCCTGGACCCCGATCAGCACCGAAGACACCATCCGCACGATGAACTCCATCCACTCCGGATCACCGACCGACCCCTGCCCTCACCACGTCTTCAACAAGGCCGACGCTGTCATCGCACCCCACCTGCGAGACATCATCAACACCTCCTTCGACACCGCCATCTTCCCTGAAAGCTGGAAACACGCCGAACTCAGCGCTCTACTCAAGAAACCAACAGCGGACCCCACCGACCTCAAGAATTACCGCCCCATCTCGCTTCTCCCGTTTCCAGCCAAAGTCATCGAGAAGACCGTCAACAAGCAGATGGCCGCCTTCCTCGAGACGAACGGATCCCTCGACCCCTCACAGTCCGGCTTCCGAGCCAAACACAGCACCGAGACCGCCCTCATCGCCGCCACCGATGACATCCGAGCCCTGATGGACAATGGAGAAACATCGGCCCTCATCCTCCTAGACCTCTCCGCGGCATTCGACACGGTCTGCCACCGCACCCTAGTACGGCGCCTCAGCAACATCGGAATCCAGGACAAGGCGCTGGAATGGATCATCTCCTTCCTCGACGGAAGAACACAGCGAGTCCGCCTACCACCGTACAAGTCAGAGGTCTCCGAAGTCATCTGCGGCGTCCCCCAAGGATCATCCCTGAGCCCCACCCTCTTCAACGTCTACATGAGCCCCCTCGCGGCCATCGTACGCAAACACCACCTCAGCATAATCTCCTACGCCGACGACACCCAGCTGATCCTCTCCCTGACCAACGACCCCGCCGCCGCCAGAGCCAACCTGCACGAAGGGATGAAAGAGGTAGCCGAGTGGATGACGACCAGCCGCCTGAAACTGAACTCGGACAAGACGGAGGTCCTCATCCTGGGCTCCTCACCCTCCGCCTGGGACGACTCCTGGTGGCCTCCCGCCCTGGGCACCGCACCCAAACCGACAGACCATGCACGAAACCTGGGCTTCATCCTGGACTCCTCCCTCTCCATGACCAGGCAAGTCAACAGCGTCTCCTCGGCGTGCTTCAACATCCTACGCATGCTACGGAAGATCTTCTGGTGGATCCCCACAGAGACCAGGAAGACCGTCACCCAGGCCCTCGTCACCAGCCGACTGGACTACGGCAACGCCCTCTACGCCGGGACCACCGCCAAGCTCCAGAAGAGACTCCAGCGGATCCAAAACGCCTCAGCCAGACTCATCCTCGACATCCCACGATCCAGCCACATCTCCGAACATCTGAGAGACCTTCACTGGCTCCCTGTCAACAAGAGAATCACCTTCCGCCTCCTCACCCACGCACACAAAGCCCTACCCGACCAAGGCCCGAGCTACCTCAACAGCCGAGTCAACTTCTACGCTCCCAAACGCCACCTTCGATCAGCCAACCACGCCCTCGCCGCCGTCCCCCGCATCCGAAGAGCGACTACAGGAGGAAGGTCCTTCTCCTACCTGGCCGCCAAGACCTGGAACTCCCTCCCGTCCGACCTGCGCCTGACCCAAGACCACCTCTCCTTCAGGAAGAAGCTGAAGACCTGGCTGTTCGAGCAGTAGCGTTAGTTTGTACATCTGATTTGGATTCAAGATGCAGATTGAAATCCCCGAGTAGGGTGAAGAAAGGGTATCTTAGTGAAAAATGTCCCAGAGAATCGCACAGTGAGTCAAGAAACTCGGTGGCATTGCCGGGCGGGCGATAAATAAGTCCACCTGAGAAGGAGGTATGTTTGTTCAATTTAATTGAGAAACCTAGGCCTTCTGTTTTTTTTAAGGGCTCTAGATTAAAGGTATGGCAAGGGAAAGTGTTTTTAAGTATGATTGCGACTCCTCCACCTCTTCCCTTAACTCTATCTTGCCTGAAAAGCGAGTAGCCCTGGGGTAGGGAAACAGCAATATCAGGATTGCTGTCTTCCGTTAGCCATGTTTCGGTTATCATAAGGCAGTCAAGATCGGACTCAGAGATGAGGTCATGAATGTCTTGATTGTGCTTGCACATGGAGCGTGCATTGATTAAACCTCCTTTGAAGAATGGCTGTGAGGCCTTGGGGGGTGATAGGTCAGCGGGTGTGTGGGCTGAGTATTGGATAGTAGTCCAGCGGCAGAGTTTACAACTGACTGGGCCGGCTAACGTAGCTGGGTCTAGTATACAGGAACAATGCTTGGTGACCTGTAGTTGATAGAGGTCGCTGGGCTGGTAAGTAATGTGGGAGGAAGAACGGGCAGAGTTCCCTGCGCCTGTCGAGGTCTTGTCGCGGACGGGCGCAGACGGGCTTGCCTTAGGCGCCCCTTCGGCGCGCAAACGGCGCTCCCGCTGCGCTCGTCCGCTGCGCTTTCTATACACACACATTTCTAGCAGGGGCGGAAAGGGCGTGGCCTATCAGGTGGGCGTGGCTTAGCGCGCTCGCCTGGGCTGATGGCGGCGGCTGAAGGGAGATTGAATGCGCGACAGCGCTTAGATCGGCTGCGTGCAATTTCGCGGTGTTTGTTTTAAAATCAACAAGTTATCAAGAGGTGACACCACACACAAGTTTTAAAAACACAAACAAATATGCAGTTATCACAAAGTACCTCCAGGGCCCGGCTTCCGCCTCAGGGCTGGGTCAAGGAGTAAGGAGAGGGGCAGAGAACAAGAGTGAACATGATAGATAGATGAGAGAGGGAGGGTGAGAACAAATGAGGAAGAGAAAGAAAGAGATGGAGAGAGAAAGAGAGAGGCTGAGAGAAAGAGGGAGAGAAGAAAATAGAGAGAGGGGAGGGAAACAAAAGGGATAGAGATAGAGCAAGAGACAGAAAGAGAGGGGAGAGAACAGGAGAGGGATGAAGAGTGGGATTGACTCAGCACAAAAAGAGAGAGTGAGAACAAGAGATATGGAGGGAGAGAAAAACCAAGAGACAGAAAGAGGCAGGAGAGAGAAAGAGAAGGAGACAGAACCCAGAAGAGAGAACTAGGAAGGGAGAGATAACAAGTCAGAGGGAGAGAGAGAACGAGACAGGGGTAGGAATAAAGAAAACTAGTGATCAAGAGAGAGAAAACAAGAGTGTGATAGAGGGAGAGAGCATAAAGAGAAGCAGAGAGAGCATGAGAGAAAGAAGGAGGGCAAAATAGAAAAAGTGAGGCCGAGAGAAAAGAAGGAAGAGAGAGAATGAGAGAGAAGGGGAGAGAACAAGAGAGGCAGAGAGAAAGAGAGTGATAGAGACGGGTCTGGAAAGTAAAACTTCACTGTAAATAACACTAAGAAATATGAGGTGAATGTCGTGGATGGAGAGATATATTTCTTTGATACAATTCATATTGTAAATTACAGTACACCTCTGTATTGAGAGCGTTGTGATATTTACAAAAGCAAGCACAGAAGGGTGGGGGAGAATGGAATCTATTAAAATGACTATTGCCCCTAAAATATTTTATTCTCTTGCAATGATCCCGACTCAATTTCCACTCAAATTTTATAAAGATGTTGACAAACTCTTATCGAAATTTTTATGGAATATTAAGCCTCCCCGTATTGCTTATAAAAAATTAAAAATCCCCAAATGTCATATTGGTTTTGCTCTACCTGATTTCCTGTTGTATCATAAAGCGTTTATCCTTAAACAGAGTTCGTTATGGTTTAATATATCTCCTATGATTACTCCCCCTATCTGGTTTCATATTGAGACTTCCCTTGTTAAACCTTTTCCTTTATTATCCCTGTTAACCATGTCTCCCGTGTCTAAAATTGTACATTCTTCTTCCATAATTAAATCATCAAGATTAATTTTTAATGATTTAGATTCCAATTTTGAATCACCCTTACTTTCTACAGTACATTTGTCCTTGTGGCATAGTGCCTTGATAAAATTAAATAGGAATATTTCCTTTTGGTCTTCCTGGATTGCTAAAGGTATTTTTTATCTTGGAGATGTTTTCATGGATGATGAGTTTATTCAATTTATTCAACTCCAATCAAAATGTTCTCTGCCTTTATCTGATCTGTCAAAATATCAATATCTCTGTAACTCTATTTTAGATTCCTTCCCCAACGGCATTCCTTCAAAAATGACAGCTGATTTTATGCTTTATGTTAACACTGTTTCTTTATCCTCCAAAGCGGTGTCTGTATTCTATAAGAAACTCACCGTATCCTTAGGTTCCAATGTTGATACAATTTCTACTTTCTGGAATAATGAGTTATCTTTATCATTGCCAAATGATTCCTGGTCATTAATATGGTCCCTTTCTATTTCTGGAAGTTTACCAGTATCTATTTATCAAACTAATGCTTATATTTTATTTAATTCCTTATGGACACCATTGCGTTTATTTAAAGCTCACTTATTACCATCTAATCTATGCTGGCATTGTAATTTACTTCCTGGTTCCTTACATCATATGTTATTTGATTGTCCGACTATTTGGACATTTTGGTCTGAAGTATGGAACGTGATACCGAAAAATTTGCTTATTTCTGATTTACCCTCCTATAATTTAGTTGTATGTAAATCTGTTGTTTTGAGTGTACCCCTTGATGATATTGAAGCAAAATTATTTAATTTTCTGGTATCGGCTGCGTTAAAATCCATCACTTTTTGTTAGAAGGATGCTTCTTCCCTTTCAGTCCATGCTTGGTGGTCCTGGATTATCTTTACAAGAAGAGGTGCACAATTGTCTTTACAAGGTGTTCATCATAATTCTTCCACTTTTCAATCTTTCTGGTCTACTATAGATTCATATGTACAGTTATAATTATAGTTGTTTTATTGCTCATGTAGTATTGGTAACTCTACTTATTTAAGTATTTATGCTATGAAATGTATATTTCCCTTTCCCTTCTGCCGTCCCCTCCCTTCCCCTCCTTTCCCCTTCTTCTGTTTTCCTTTAACTGACAATTTTTTTCTTGCAATGAATTTTATTGATGACTGTAATTTTATGATTATTCTTTTTTGCTTCTTTGTATTTTAATGAATTCCTTCACTTTTTTGTATGTCTTTATGTACTTCTCCTTTCTTAAAATTCAATAAAATTTTACTGAACTAACAAAAAAAAGCTATGAAATACCCCACAGATTAGATGTGTGCTTTGCAGTTCCACTCACATGCAAAGCAAAGGTTCTAGGAGAGGGGAATATGATGTGGTGATGCTGGTTTGGCCTCACCTTTTAATACTACCAGGAAACCTCAAAGAAGATCCTTGAATTGACACTAATAATCCTGAACTCAGTCCTGGTAGAGTGGCAAAGAGCAGTCAGGCTTCACTAGAGCAGGGGTCTGCAACCAGTACCCATGACAGTGGGACAGCCGACAAAATGACACTACATCCACTCACAGCCTGGCAAGGTGGCATGAGACTGGTCATGTTAAAGGCTCTGCTCTATCAATCAAACTATGTTAATGACCACTCAGTCATGGAAGAATGACAGAAGGAGTGAGTCATATCAGTAATGCTATAAGGGAAGTCAGAAATGGAATTTTATTGAGGGGCGTGGCTTGAGCCCACGGAAGATGTGGCTGGGTCTAAATTAGGGTGGCATGGTGAGAAAAAATATTGGAATCAACCCAGATATCTTGATTAGAGGTGAATGCTAGATTTTCTCTGCATTCTGTCCATCATCTGAGTGTCTTTTGCTTTCTCTCCCTAAGTTCGCTAGGTATGCCGAGACGTGGGTTCAGGCTCACTGTGTCACTGGATTCAAGCTATAGTCCCAGATATCTTGAATGGGGGGTGAATGTTTGATTTGCTCTACATTATGTCCATCATCTGTAGGTGTTTTGCTTTCTCTTTCTAATTGCGCCGGGTATGCCTAGACGCCTGTCCTGGGTTCACTGTGTTACTGGCTGATGCAGAGTAATGCCCTGATACTAGTCCCAGGATACTTGTTTCCGATCCAAGGAGGACCTGGCTAGGCAGCTCGGGCTGGACTATTCCCATATATTTGGCGGAAGGATTGGGTGCCAAAATTATAGCTTACGCTGACGACACCCAGCTGCTTTTCACTAGGAAGAAAGATGAGACTTTTGTGGAATCAGCTAGAAACTGCCTGATGAAAGTCTTTAATTGGCTGTCCCAGGCTCATCTTAAATGTAATGAGGAAAAATCAGAGGTCCTTCTCTATGGGACTTCCCGCCAAATTTTCAAGATGATTTGTAGCCAGCGGGCTTCCCTAAACCAAAAACCCGGGTTGCCCAGCAAAAAAACCTGGGAGTTTGCTCAACTATCCGTCCATCATCTGTGGGTGTTTTGCTTTCTCTCCCTAAGTGCGCCGGTTATGCCCAGACGTTTGTCCCGGGCTCACTGTGTCACTGGATTCAAGCTAGCCCAGCTGATGGTTGGGATGGAGTAAAACTGGTCCCAGATATCTTGAATGGGGGTGAATGTTTGATTTGCTCTACATTACGTTCATCGTATGTGGGTGTTTTGCTTTCTCTCCCTAAGTGCGCCGGTTATGCCTAGACGTTTGTCCCGGGCTCACTGTGTCACTGGATTCAGGCTAGCCTGGCTGATGGGGGTGATGTAGTGAAACTGGTCCCAGGTTTACGACGCAAAGGTGGTTAGCTCAGCGCTCTACGGCGTAGAGATTTGGGGATTTGAGAATCTAGGTAAAATGACAGCATCTGAAAATAGGTTCCTACTCAATCTTATTAATTTACCCCAGAGTACCCCCATGCGTCCTGTTTTCTATGATTTGGGAATGAGACCAATTGAACTTATTGCCAACTTGCGACCAGTATTATACTGGAGGCGCTTATGGTCAACCCATGAACTAAGAATATTTGCTGCAGGGTTCATGGATATAATCGAAAGTGATACCTTCCACAAAATCAAATGGTTATTGGGCGTTGGCGGGATCCTTGTAGAGTTAGGAATGCAAGAGTTATGGGAGGATCCACTCAATGCTAGGTTTCCACGGAAAAAGGTTTTAAAGGGTATGCACTGGGCTTTTAGGAATACTGCTCCACTTTCACTTACAGGGATCTTTCTGGATTTTAGAGATGTGATTATCTTAGAAACTTTCTGGGACGACATAACTAAGCCACTGGATAGAACGCTCTATTTTCAGCTCAGAATTGGCAGCATACCAATTAGAGCATTCACATCCAGGTGGTCAAACGGTGGAAAGGCCTCTTGTCCCTGTTGTCCGGCCCCCTTGGAATCAATTGGTCACAAGCTATTTGGGTGCCCTGCGTATTCTGCCCCACGCAGGGCATGGTTGCGCCCAATATGTAATCTATTAGGTACCAGGAATGGTATGGCAGCTGCTAGAATTATTTGCACAAGTACTTACCCTCCTGCATACATAGCAGTGGCAAAGTTCCTAGGGTGGTCCTGGACTATTAGGAGTAAAATGATAAAGGGGTGATTTGGCCACATTGTGCTCCTGTGTTATTCTGTAGTTTATTGTGTATTTTAATTTTAACATTTTTATGATGAATTGCATTTCTGATATTATATATTTTACGGTTTTTCTAACCTTTGAGATAAATTCTATGTATTTTATGCTTTTATGACATTTGTTGAATAAAGCTTGCTTGAATTGAATTGAATTGCATATGGCTGGGTGCAAACTAGGGTGGGATGGTGAGCAAAATAAAAATGGATTCAACTCAGATATCTTGACTTGGGGTGAATGTTTGATTTGTTCTACATTCCGTCCATCATATATGGGTCTTTTGCTTTCTCTTCCTAAGTGCGCCGGGTATGCCCAAACGTCTGTCCTGGGCTCACTGTCTCACTGGATTCAAGCTAGCCCGGCTGATGTGGCTGATGCAGTGAAACTGGTCCCAGGATGCTTGCTTCTGAACCAGGGAGGACCTGGCTTTGCAGGTCAATCTTGACTGTATTCATGAGCCACAGGGTCAAGACTGATTTGCATATGGCTGGGTGCAAGGTAGGGTGGGATGGTGAGCAAAATAACAAAGGATTTCACCTAGATATCTTGAACTGGGGTAAAAGTTGGATTTGCTCTGCATTCCATCCATCATCTGTGTGTATTTTGATTTCTCGCTCTAAGTGCACCGGGTATGCCCAGACATGGGATCCGGGCTCACTGTGTCACTGGATTCAAACTGGCCCTGGCTGATGAGAGGTGAATCCCCAAAACCAGTCTCAGGATGCTCGTTTCTGTACCAGGGAGGACCTGGCTTGGCAGTTTGTTCTGGACTGTTACCATGAGGCACTGTGTAAAGACTGACAGGGAAGCGTTCCAGGCAGGAGTCAAGGCACGCACAAGTCCATACCAGCAGGAGGCGTCCGGGGGCTCCACAGCCACGAGCACCCTGGCTCGGTGAAGGAGGGCCCCACGCTGAGGGCCCACAAAAAAGGCCAGGAAAGCAAACAGAAGC
>NW_028244295.1:0-144705 GCF_964263255.1 Lissotriton vulgaris | reverse complement strand
CCGCAACCCTTGTTGGAGCGCCTACCCCCAAGTAGGTTGTAAACAATCAGAGGGTCTGGATGGACTCGGCCCTCAGTTTCCAAGTTTAAACAAAGTAAGTGGCAGGGACCTGTTTTGGTCGACTACGGGGGCTGAAACCTCTTCTGGGATTCTTTGATTTGTCCACTTGGTAAGTCATCGTCCAGGCTTCAATTTTGTCCAGACTGGACTATGCCAGTTCGCTCTATTTAGGGATAAACAAGGCAGACGTTATGAGACTGCAGAGGGTCCAAAATGTGGCTGCCGGAACCCTGCTTTGTCTCCCCAGAAGCTGCTCTTCAGCCAAGGCCATCCATCAGCTGCATTGGTTGCCGGTGGCTAAGCTGATAGAGTTTAAGGCCCTCTACGTGGCCTTCAAAATTCTGAATTTTTCCTCCCCAGGTATTTTGGCCAAGCTACTCTTGCCTTATGTACCTACACGCAACTTTGCTCTATGGGGCAGTGCCTGGTGGTTGTTCCCCGGTTGAGGAGGCTGCGTGCTGGGGGGCGTTCTTTCCACACCCTGGCAACAAAACTCTGGAACTCCCTTCCTTTACAGATTCGCACCCTGAAAAACTACCTGGCTTTTTTGGAAGGCAAACAAAACACATCTCTTCCCTCTGTTGTAGGCCCTAGCTCCATTGGTGGCCCTTCTTCGCTGCTGTCAGCCCTGGGAAGCCTTTTTGCTGGGGCAGCTGTGTGATATACAAGACTGTGTAACATAACATAACATAACAAAGCATTCTTCCAGGCATTCCTTTAGGATAGGAGCAGCTACCTCTGCATTTAAGGTTGGCCTACCGCCGGACCGCATCAAACAGGTGGGGCGATGGGAGACACAGTGCTAAAAGAGCTACATTCGCCCATAAAGGTTCAAAATGTAAAATGGTGTGTGCTTTGAGCACTAGTCTGGCTTTAGATGTGCTTGATGAGCTTGCAGTGTTAGTATGATAGCAAACAGTTTGTCAGTTATACGTGTTACTTGATTTCCCAATCAGGTATTGGGTATATAATTAAACAGTGGTTGCAACTTTGCATTTCTTTATTTCTCCAGGATCAAGGGTGTGGGTAATCTGCCATTCAGGCATCGCTAGGGTGGCGCAACGGGCAGAAAGCAGGAGTGAAGCATGGGTTTTCCCTCACTGAGATAGCCTGGTTGTGGTTCCCTGGCATGCAGTGGCACAGCTTGCTGAAGAAGCTGCGGCACAGACTAGCAGGAGGCGGACCTCCCCCGGACATTTTGGTCATCCACCTTGGGGGCAATGATTTGATGTTCATGCATAGAAAGGCACTTTTACAGCTTATGAAGGCCATGATGGGTGAGATTAGTAATCACATTGGGCAATGTGAGTTATGGTGGTCCGAGATCACACCACGGAGGGACTGGCACGGAGCCAGCTCCGGAGAGGCCATTGACATTTCCCGTAGAAGGGTAAACAGGTCCATGCGCAAGTTCACGGAACAGAGGGGTTTTGGCTTTATCAGACATGGACTCCTACATGGCGAAAGAAGGGGGTTCCCCACAGGGTATCTAAGGATTTAGGCAGGTCGTAGGGGGAAAAAAAACTGAGTAAAGAAAAGAACACGTACCCCGCCAATTAATCTAATGGTCCCACAGAAAGGGATCCAGGTATGTAAGGGGTGGAAAAACTAGGAGTTGGCGCTGCACCAGGACAAAATGTATATACTCCAGATAAATACAAGGAGGAAGGTTCTTTTTGTTACCAAAAATATATTTTTTTATTGTTTATTCATCCATATACTTTTTTTGGTCAGCATAAATAACACATAATATTGCACAATTAGACATCAAAAGTTACAAAGAAATACAAAAAGATAAACATAGACTGGATACATTTTCACTAAACAGATCTACCCAGCAACAGACCATACTTCATTCATACTCTCATTCTCTCGGAATCCAATCAGCAAATTCTACCTAAAGTTCAATCACTCCACTAACATTCATCATAGCATTTCACTCATTCTGTTGTATGTCACACATGGAGAATATGTGGCATAGAGCAGAGTTTTATTCAATACAATAGCTCAATGCACGGCCTCTTATTTTAAGTAACATGGTAAGCCGTAATTCATGAGATGAAAGCCTCATGAATTACGGCTTACCATGTTACTTAAAATAAGAGGCCGTGCATTGAGCTATTGTATTGAATAAAACTCTGCTCTATGCCACATATTCTCCATGTGTGACATACAACAGAATGAGTGAAATGCTATGATGAATGTTAGTGGAGTGATTGAACTTTAGGTAGAATTTGCTGATTGGATTCCGAGAGAATGAGAGTATGAATGAAGTATGGTCTGTTGCTGGGTAGATCTGTTTAGTGAAAATGTATCCAGTCTATGTTTATCTTTTTGTATTTCTTTGTAACTTTTGATGTCTAATTGTGCAATATTATGTGTTATTTATGCTGACCAAAAAAAGTATATGGATGAATAAACAATAAAAAAATATATTTTTGGTAACAAAAAGAACCTTCCTCCTTGTATTTATCTGGAGTATATACATTTTGTCCTGGTGCAGCGCCAACTCCTAGTTTTTCCACCCCTTACATACCTGGATCCCTTTCTGTGGGACCATTAGATCAATTGGCGGGGTACGTGTTCTTTTCATGGACTCCTACATGCCAAGGCCACTGGGTATTTGGATGAGGATGGAGTTCGCCTATCTAAAGTGTACATGGATCTGTTCCTGTTGGACCTGGGCGATGCGATGTAAAGAAGAAAGTTGCCTGTCTTGGTGGGGGGGGCCCTGGATGTGACGGAGCTGTGGCGAAGTTACAGGGCGATCCAGAGGCTGAATGTTACATGGGGCACCCTCTCGAGGAGCACAAGAAGGGTGCAACCCCAGGAGTCTTCACGGCAGGGCCCTGGAGGAAACAATGGCGCCTGTTAGTTTTTCGGTTGATTGTAAGCCTGAGCAACAGGGGCTTGCCTGGACACGCTCTGCCCCTAAAAGGACGTGAGTAAAGGGGTGGACTGGTGGTCCACGGGATTTAAGGGGGATAATCCCCACAAAAGGGTAGCATCGATTTTGTTGGCCACAGTGCAGTTGGGTCATCAGGTGGGCAGGGCAGCTTGGGTGAGTCACTACTGCCTGTCCTTGGATCGCCTGTAAATTAACCCATCACGTTGACATATTTTTTGATTGAAACAAAACCTGCAGAAAAATATTCTCCAAAAAACGAGAATTGTGTGTTTATTTAATTATGTGCATGCTATGGTTTTCAGGTTGGGTGAGTTGCCGATATTGGCACTATAAGCGGCGTATAAATCCAATGGGACATGGGGTTAGGTAAAAAGCTATTGGACGGGGTTTGGAGTGTCTCCAGCAGTTGTTGCTGTGCACTAAGACCCGCCCCTTCAGGGCCACGCCCCCTTCCTCACACAGCGTACAAAAATCCCAAGTTGAGAAGTGTGAAACCGGATGGAACCTTCTTTCTCGGGGGTGAGCGCTGGACCCCAAATGAAAATGAAACCTATCGAGAAATACGAGGGTCTGTACTCCGGCTTTTTGAATGACGACTCCTATTTCTGTGAAGGAGAGTTTTTACAAAATTGTCAAGTGCGAGAGGCCAAGGGAGAGTGTTTGTCCAGCAGAGGGGGGGCTGCAGGAATCGAGGGCTCTCACCGCACCTTAGAAGAGGAGTGCCTGGACCTGGCGGCCCCCCGCTTCCCCATCACCTGGCTGAAACATGTCACCACAGAGGACTATTTTCGTTGCATCGTGAATGAAGGCGCTATCCACGGCTGCCACAGGGGTTTCATCCTGAAGGGGAAGCCCGGAAGCCTCGGCGTCTCCTGCTGGACCCCGCACATCCCGCACCCAGAGATGGAGAGTTTCAAGAGCAAGCGCTTCGAGGAGTGCATGCAGAGCTACGACCGCATCAGCGCCACCGACCCGCAACTCGACCCAGCGTTGCTAGAGGTGCGGGAGATGCTGGCCAACTCCCAGGTGCTGCGCGACGACTCCCACTACGGGAACTTCCAGTTCACCCAGCGCCTCGAGGAGCTGCTGAGGAGCTACAAGCAGCAGCACTGCGCGGGGCAGGAGCCGGCATTGAGGGTCCTGGGCACCGAGGCCTACAAACTGGATGTGGTGCACTGGGTGCTGATCCACAGCCCGTACCTGGCATGCTTCGACCACCTGCCCCTGCTGGATTCCGTGTGGCCCCGCTCCGCAACAGGGGACCGGATTTGGGCGCCTGAGTCTACCACAGACCTCTACACCTGGTGCACATGGGCGTCCGCAGAAATGTTTCCAGGGGGGGCAAAATGTTTAATTCATCACTCGCCTTTCAGGGGGGGGCAACATTTTAACTTTATCACCCGCCTTCAAGGCACGTTAAAGGCAGACAGCCCATTGTCATTCTTTAAGTGATGATCAGCAGCAGAGAGAATGACAATGGGCCTGCTCAAGGTCGGGAAGGGGCTGCTGCAGCCTCTAGAGTTCAAAGAGAACTGCGAGAGGCCCCAAGTGAGAGAACATTTCAACTCCTGGGGCTTCTCGCAGGGGAACAGCCTGCTGTAATGGTGAAAATTACAGACCAAAGGCGTCCGTCAAAGTCATGGGACCGGCGATCCAGAGGGGGGCAAGCGCACCCCCTTGCCCTCCCCTGCGGACGCCCATGCTGGTGCATCGACCCCCCCACGGGTCGCCTGGAGAAGTATCCGCTGGACTCAAACCCAGGGAAGATGTACGACCCCTGCAGGTGGAACAACTTGGTCTTCGCCTTCGACCTGACCCTGTCTGGGGGGCCCACCCTGAACCTGGGAAGGGGCCCCCTCCTGGACAGCGTGGAGGCCTGTGAGACGGCAAAGAGTCTGTGGGGGGACAGCAGCCGCATCCTGAGACACCCCTTGTACAAATATGTATCCAAAGAGGAGGCGGAAAAAATCATCCACGAAGAGAGAGTTAAAGCCTCGTATACAGGGCAGTAATTCCTGTTTTCATTCACTTTGCATCAATTATCAGACACAGCCCCCGCACAGCCGCCTCTTCGCCCTCCTTTCACCCCTCCTCCTCCTGCCGCTGAAGGCCGCGCTCTCTCCTCCAACTCACTGGAACGGACTGTTCTTAGAGTCACTCGCCCCCCCCCCCCGTGGACTGGGTTTGGGTTTCCATCTTCTCACCGGTGCTCCTGTAAAGCGCTGCAATCCCTCCGAGTGAAGTCAGCGCTACATACAACTGCAACAAAATATTGCTTTTAATATTCAAAGCTTACGCAGCTTTTTTTACTGGATAAAACGCGCATGTTATACCCGCTCAATAAAGCCATTATAAATTCTGTCTACTTTTCCGAATTGGCTTTTCTAAGTCTACTTCTTTGTTACTCCTTTCATTGCCGCTCGTTCTGAGGAGTCCTTTGCCAGAACTGTGTTCATTGCTACAGGAGTAGCTTCCAACTGTGCCTGCTCTTTCCCTGACCGACGTGAGGAGGTGATCATCAGCGAGGCCGCAGAAGAGGTGAGAGGTGCGGCCCCGGGACTGCGAGGACCAGCATACAACATCCACAGCTGTGTCCTCTTCCCGGGTGAGCCGCGCCCCCTCCCAGTGCCCGCCCCCACCAAAGCGCTCTTTACTCCTCGCGGCCCCCACTTCGCGGGTGCCGCTCGTTCTGAGGAGTCCTTTGCCAGAACTGTGTTCGTTGCTACAGGAGTAGCTTCCAACTGTTCCTGCTCTTTCCCTGACCGGCGTGAGGAGGTGATCATCAGCGAGGCCGCAGAGGAGGTGAGAGGTGCGGCCCTGGGACTGCGAGGACCAGCATACAACATCCACAGCTGTGTCCTCTTCCCGGGTGAGCCGCGCCCCCTCCCAGTGCCCGCCCCCACCAAAGCGCTCTTTACTCCTCGCGGCCCCCGCTTCGCGGGAGCCGCTCGTTCTGAGGAGTCCTTTGCCAGAACTGTGTTCGTTGCTACAGGAGTAGCTTCCACTGTTCCTGCTCTTTCCCTGACCGGCGTGAGGAGGTGATCATCAGCGAGGCCGCAGAGGAGGTGAGAGGTGCGGCCCCGGGACTGCGAGGACCAGCATACAACATCCACAGCTGTGTCCTCTTCCCGGGTGAGCCGCGCCCCCTCCCAGTGCCCGCCCCCACCAAAGCGCTCTTTACTCCTCGCGGCCCCCGCTTCGCGGGAGCCGCTCGTTTTGAGGAGTCCTTTGCCAGAACTGTGTTCGTTGCTACAGGAGTAGCTTCCAACTGTTCCTGCTCTTTCCCTGACCGGCGTGAGGAGGTGATCATCAGCGAGGCCGCAGAGGAGGTGAGAGGTGCGGCCCCGGGACTGCGAGGACCAGCATACAACATCCACAGCTGTGTCCTCTTCCCGGGTGAGCCGCGCCCCCTCCCAGTGCCCGCCCCCACCAAAGGGCTCTTTACTCCTCGCGGCCCCCGCTTTGCGGGAGCCGCTCGTTCTGAGGAGTCCTTTGCCAGAACTGTGTTTGTTGCTACAGGAGTAGCTTCCAACTGTTCCTGCTCTTTCCCTGACCGGCGTGAGGTGGTGATCATCAGCGAGGCCGCAGAGGAGGTGAGAGGTGCGGCCCCGGGACTGCGAGGACCAGCATACAACATCCACAGCTGTGTCCTCTTCCCGGGTGAGCCGCGCCCCCTCCCAGTGCCACGCCCCCTCTCCACCCAAGAGAATATCAGCAAGCCCAGTGACGCGCACCGCGGGACGCGCGCGGGTCGCAGCCCGGGGCGAAGACCGGGCAAAGAGCGGGCCGTTTGAGGCCAATCGAGACTGTAAGAGACTGGACTGGGACACTACCCGTTCACCTTTATCTGACTGTACACCTCTCCTTACCATCAATACCACCCCCATAGCACTACAAAAATGGTCGTTACTAGAGGAGCCAAAACCAAAGCCCCGGGTAGCGTGGGTAAATTGCTTGGCCCTATGGACGACTTCATTACGAAAGCGAATACGTTCATAGACCAGAGCATATCACTAATTGAAGAAAGGGTCTCCTTGGACCTGGCTTTCGCCAAAAGATCCTCATTGGGGAACTTGGCGGATGCCAGATCACCAGCTACTGGAGCCACTAATGAGGAGGTTAACCCGATACGAGAGAGACGCAGTTTACCTAACACAGTTGACCTATCAGTGTCCCAACTTGCTGGCTCACAGCTCAGCTTTGACCTTGAAAAAACACCGGACTTAGTCCCGCAAACGCCCCTACATATCACCTCCATAGAAAAAATGATTGAAAGGGGAAGGAGGGAGGGAGCGATAAGTAAGAAAAGGGTGGCCCTTAATCCTCCAATATTAAATAACCCGACCCATCTACCTAGCCCCTTAGAAGAAAGATCGGATGGAGTAGAGCAAATAGAAGTCCCGGTCTTAGTACATCATTTAGAGAATGAAACACCTACTGTGGTAGTTTTGGATCCCCCAACTATCACACAATCCCACAAGGATACGCATGATATGGAGGTTCCTGATTTAGTATTAACCAAGATGGCCAATATATTTAAACAATCATTACAACCCCTAGAACAACGACTAGCGCACTTGGAGTCACAGATCCTAAAACTTGTAAAAATACAACAATCCAATCACCTTTTAGGATCACATAAAGAAGGGGGAAACAATACCAAAAAACCACTACCAACAAAAACAATAAATGTAAATTCAAATTTGTCTAATCCCCAACACAAGACTCTTCAACCAACAATTCCCAGTGCCCCTACCACTATCAACATCCCGAAGACAGCTAAATTAAAACACTCAATAACTACCCAGACTACTCTTAATACTCCAACAGACACTACTCCAGTGATTTCCTCCGGAACGCCAACTATACTGGCTTCAAACATAGACGCACCAAATAAAACCACTACTAAAACTGTCAATCAAACCACAAATAAATCAGCCATCAAAACGCCGGCCCCACAGATAGCAACTTCAAACCCCCCGCCCGTAAGGCCCAGGAGAAACACTGCCAAAAATGTAGGCCAGTCAAGACTCCCAGCAGACTTTCCTCCTGAGGCCTCACCGTATGTGGCGGTCATGGCGGGTGTCCCTGAGCTAACTGACCACAATCCGGAACCGGGCTGGTCTCTAAAAAATAAGGCACAGCACTGGCTGCAGACGAATCGCCCGATCCCGACAGCTTGGCAGGGTAGGATTAGATCTGTTGCCAGGGTTCCATGGGTGGGCAATACCCGAAAAACAATTCCTGGGGACTGTATAGTGATTACATTCGAGGACCCACGAATCACAGACTACATCTGCTCATGAGAAGATATTACCTCAAATGGAGGTATAAAGATAAAACCACTTTCTTTTTTCTATCCCTTCCGGCAAATAAACGGACTACAGGAACAAGAGCCCCCCTGGGCTGTTCCACCGCCCAGACAGAATGACTTAATGAACCCCAGATATCACGGTCCCCCTAGATTTTACGACCCAGACTATTCCTGGCACACAGTGGGACCACGATATCAGGGGGGAGGCTGGGAAGACAGGAGAACTTATATACAAAGGCCGGTAATCAGAGATCAGTCCCGGTGGGACCCATGGCATAACATCCCCCTGTCAAATAGATACAGTGGACTTGAAATGGTCGATTGACCATCAAAAGAAAGTATATCCAACAACCTGAATGTACCCCCTAGACCGGGGAATTTAAGTACTTCCTCGGGACTCACGAACTCTGCAGTTGCACTCTCAGTAGAACTTCCAAATGATGTGACTCCCCCTACTTCCGTACTTTATTGGAACATAGCAGGTCTTCGTCCCAAAATTGAGGATGGGTCTGCCCAAAACTTTTTAAATCCCTACCAAATAATCTGTCTCCAGGAGACTTGGTCAATAGAAGAATTACACTTACAAGGCTACAAAACGTATTTAATTCCAGCCCTTAGTAGTACAATGGGAAGACCCAGAGGTGGGTTAGTAACTTATATAGCGAACACCTTAACCTCACAAAAGTAGCCATAGTCTCTCAGGACTCAAACTACCAAATCCTTTCCTTATCTTTTGCCAACAAGGAGACTATCTTCTTGACCAACCTATATAATAATCTTCCTGAAGACCAATTTATCAATCTCCTCACACGTGTACATGAGAGTTTAAAACAATCCTATCAATGGAGAATTGGCAATAGGGCTACCCACTTAATCTGGGGAGGAGACTTTAACCTCCATCCATGTCAAAAGACCAATTTACTCTGTTGCGGGATGGCGGACGAATTCGATGCCCCCTTAGTACATTTCACACACAGTAAGGCAGGGAACCTTTTAAATACTGTTCTTTCGGACCTGGATCTGCAAATTGCTAACAATCAAAATGCAGATCCCAACTTACCTAGTCCAACTTATGTGGGTAGAGGCTACCACACCACAGTCGACTATATATGTTTTTCTTCCGGTCTGTCAGGCATAGCTAAGGATTTTGGGGTTATAGGTAATCCACTTAGCGACCACTCTGCCCTAAGTATTAATTTGTATATGTCTGCATCTAATACTTTAATCTCGGACATTGCAATCACGCTTGCACAACATAAACTAGAGATTGGTAAACAGAATGGTTACTCAATCAAATGGGGTAAAATTAATCCCACTGAACTTACAAAAAAACTTATAACCCAGGCATATCCAAACATCTTAAAATGTCTTGATTTTTTGTCTAGTCACGAGGAAGTCCTAACGAACTTTAAACAAATTCTGGAGCTCATCAAGGACTTACTCCTGTCAAAACCCAAAGTAAATCATTCAGTAAAGAAAAGGTGGTTTAATCATAACTGCACAACCGCTCTAACAAAATTAAAATCGGCACTTCATAACAAACCGAGAGATGCAGCCCAAATCCAACTTCTAAGGCGCCAATACATAGGAGAACGAAAACTGAGAATCGCTCAACTAAAGCAGAAACTTTGGGATGATCCCCATGAGAGCGTGGTCTCAAAAAATAGTGAACATTTCTGGCGGACGGTCAGAACCCCATACCTCTCGGACACTGGCACCCCTAGAATAGAAGTTGCCATAGACGAGAATACTTGGGTCACACATTTTTCTGACATTTTCAAAAACAGCTCACCTACAGACTCATTGCCCCAAAGAGTACAGTACCCTATCCCGCTTCTCTTCAATATCCCCGAGCTATTGGAAGCATTGCAGAAAAGCAAATTGGGCAAAGCCCCAGGCCCAGACGGGGTCCCGGTGGACTTTTTTAAAAATAACCTAGACCTCTGGGCACCGATTCTGACAAGAGTGTGCATTGCTGTCGTGAATGAGGGAGTGCTTAGTTCTTGGACTAAATCAATAATGGTCCCCATTTTTAAAAAAGGGGATCGACAAGATGTGAAGTGTTACCGGCCCATCTCACTGTTGGATTCGCTGGGGAAAGTAGTTGGGAGAGTTATTCTAGAGCGTCTCCAACAGTGGAGTGAGGACCGAGGTATCATTTCTGATATTCAATTCGGCTTCCGTGAGGGCTTCGGAACAGTCGAACAGGCCCTCAATCTAACCCTAATATTGGGAAAATACACACAGGCCCAGGCAAATAAAATCTACATGGTCTTTGTCGACCTTTCCGTAGCGTTTGACTGCGTGTCGCATTCAAAGCTGTGGACGGTCCTAGCCCAAATGGGAGTAGAACCCCCGCTTCTGGATTTCCTAAGAAAACTCTATTCTGGTGCAACGGCCAGAGTGCAATTTGGCTTAAATGGCGAGTTGACGGCCCCGTTTAGCGTAGGGGGCGTGGAGTCAGGCAGGGATGTGTCCTGGCCCCCTTCCTCTTCTCACTCTATACAAATGGTCTGGAGGGGGAGATGCTGAGGGGGGCTCAGGACCTCCCACAAATAAACCAGCGCCTGATTCCCGCCCTGCTCTACGCGGATGATGCTGTCATTCTCGCGCGCACTCCTTGTGAGCTCCAATCTTCACTGAATAGGTACACGTCTTTCATGGGTAATCTGGATCTGAGGGTGAATGTGAAGAAAACTTTTGTCATGACAGCAGGCAGGGGGCAAAAAAGAACAAAAGCCATTTACCTCGAGAATCAAAAGCTGGAGGTCACTCCCCAATACCCCTTTCTGGGCATTATGATAGACGATCAACTAACATGGAAGCCAGCGGTAAATACAAGGGGCAATCTATTTAAGAGATCAATAGCTGCGTTGACGAGCTTTTCCCAGAGACTAGGAAAAAGGCCCCCGGTGGAGCTACTAAAAATTTACAACGCCAAATGCCAGACGACCGCCATATATGGGGCGGGAGTCTGGGGGTATACCAACACCAGCTCCATCCAGAAGGCGGAAAATGTTTTTCTCAGATTTCTCTTAGCCACTCCGAAAGGCACTTCAACATATGCTATGCACTTGGAACTAGGAATACCCTACATAGAGGATCTAATTAAAACAGAACCCCTGATGCTGTGGCGGCGCATCTGGACATCTGATAAAAACATGTTGACTCAGTCCATCATTGCTGATGCGATGGCCCTCGATAAATCCTCTAAAGTAAAGTGGCTGTTCTACGTGAGATTTTTTTTTAAAGATCTAGGGCTGGAGAACTACTACCTTGTACCAGAATCTATAACAGACATTTCAAAAAAAGACCTGAAACAACTAGCACTAAGACACCTGGAAACTCTAAGATTAGCATCGGACTCATCAAAAACGGCGGTAATCCATGCTAATATGGTCCAAATAGCCCACGGCATTCATCCATATTTGACACTTCAAATACCAATTTATGAGAGAATGTTAATAACAAGATTTAGGCTAAATACTTTTTTTAGATTGGTTACGTTCAAACTGAGAAACTGTTGGAAAGCTATTCTTCCACCCTGTCCGTGGGATGGACTAGCAGCACAATCCAATCTACACGTGATCATGCTCTGCAAATTTTACCAACCGCATAGAAAAATTTGGTTATTACCAATCTTAAGGAACTGGGGACTGAGACAATGTAGACCTGCCCTTCTTAGACTCCAAATGTTGGAAACTGAAAATGTCTGTTATTTTCTGAGTAACTTCTTAAAATGTATAATGAAACATAGGAAAAATCTATAAATGCCCCTACCAAGGATACTCTGAGTAGACCCTTGTAGAAAATCTGATAATTAATTTTTTTCAACTTACTAGTTCTTCCGTAGGAAATTTTATGAAATATGCTTCTTTTAACTATGCAAAAAATGTAATGTATGTTATTCACTGTCTCTTTTATGGTTTTTCCTTTCTGAATAAGCCGAATAAAGAAATTTATTTTTATTATTACTCCTTTCATTCTTTCATGTCGGTGAACGCTGCTGTGATGCATACTGAAACGGTGCATAGTTGGCAAAAGGAGCATATCAAGGTATTTACATTTTTTTAAGTCAGTCTTCCAGAAAAGTCCAATCGTTATGTAAAATATTCGAATTGTTGCAGGATGTGAAAGTAGCCTTTGGGCTCAGTGTGTGTGTATGGGCGGGGGGGGGGGGTTCTGGGTCAGGCAGCCGGGCCTGGCCTACGGTATCAGCCCAGTAGTAGATCTTAATTTGCGAGTTGGGGAGGGGGAGATCGAGAGTCTAAGACGTCGTCCTGATAGTCCCTCGGGGGCGTGAGGAAGGCTGCATGGATCCTAACAGCAACTGTGCCAGCTATTTGAACACCAAATCCACCACCACCACCATGTCCACCATCACCATATTAACCACCATATCCACCACCACGTCCACAACCACGTTCACCACCACATCCACCACCACCACGTCAAACACCCCCAAGTCTACCACCACCACCACCATGTCCAACACCACCACATCTACCACGTCTACCACCACCAGGTCCACCGCCACCAGGTCCACCACCACCATGTCCACCACCACCATGCCCTACACCACCACCATGTCCACTGCCACCACATCAACCACCATCACCTCCACAACCACCACGTCCACCACGTCAACCATCACATCCACCACCATGTCCAACACCACCACCGCCACCACATCCACCACTACCGCGTCCACCATGTCTACCACCACCACGCCCACCACCACCATGTCCACCACCACCATGTCCACCACATCCACCACCAAATCATCCACCACCACCATGTCCATTACTAGGACAACCACCACCACCATGTCAAACACCACCACATCCACCACCACCACCATGTCCATGTCCACAACCACCATGTCCACCACCACCACCATGTCCACCACCACCAAGTCCACCACCACCACATCAAGTTTGTCCACCACCACATCGTCCACCATCACCAGGTCCACCACCACCATGTCCACCACTACCATGCCCTCCACCACCACCATGTCCACTGCCATTAGGTCAACCACCACCATGTCCACCACCCACCACCACCACCATCACATCTACCACCACCACATCCACCACCATCATGTCCGCCACCACTATGTCCACCACCACCATGTCCATCAACCACCATGTCCAACACCACAATGTCCACACATCCAACACGTCCACCACCACATTGTCAAACACCACCACATCCACCACCACCACCACCATGTCCACCACGTCCACCACCATATCCACCACCACCATGCCCTCCACCACCACCATGTCCAACACCACAATGTCCACACATCCAACACGTCCACCACCACATTGTCAAACACCACCACATCCACCACCACCACCACCATGTCCACCAAGCCCACCACCACATCCAGCAAGTCCACCACCAGGTCCACCACCACCATGCCCACCACCACCATGCCCTCCACCATCGCCACTAGGTCAACCACCACGTCCACCACCACCACCACCATGTCAACCACCACTTCACCACCAAATCCACCACCACCATGTCAAACACCACCACATCCACTTCCACCACATCCCCCACCACATCCCCCACCACGTCCACCACCATGTCCACCACCACCACGTCCACCACCGCTACATCTACATCCACCATGTCCATCACCAGGACAACCACCACCACATCCACCACCACCATGTCTACCACCACCACGCCCTCCTCCACCACCATTTCCACACATCCAACATGTCCACCACCACCATGTCAAACACCACTACATCCACCACCACCACCACCATGTCCATGTCCACACCCACCATGTCCACCACCACCACCATGTCCACCACCACCATGTCCACCACCACAAAGTCAACCACCACCACGTCCATGACGTCCACCACCACCATGTCAAACACCACCACATCCACCACCACCACCACTATATCCATGTCCACAACCACCATGTCCACCACCACCACCAGGTCCACCACCACCATGTCCACCATCACCACCATGTCCACTGCCACTAAGTCAACCACCACCATGTCCACCGCCCACCACGTCCACCACCACCACCACATCTACCACCACCACATCCACCAACACCACCATGTCCACCACCACTCTGTCCACCACCAGGACCACCACCACCACATCCATCAACCACCACGTCCATCAACCATCATGTCCATCAACCACCATGTCCACCACCACCATGTCCACACATCCAACACGTCTACCACCACCATGTCAAACACCACCACATCCACCACCATGTCCACCTGTATGTCCACCACCGCCATGTCCACCACCACCACGTCCACCACCACCATGTCCACCATCACCACCACGTCCAAAGCCACTAGGTCAACTACCACCACGTCCACCAAGCCCACCACCACATCCAGCATATCCACCACCACCATGTCAAACACCACCACACCCACCACCACCACATCCATCACCACATCCCCCACCACATCACCCACCACGTCCACCACCATGTCCACCACCACCACATCCACTACCACTACATCTACCACCAACACGTCCACCACCAGGTCCACCACCACCACATCTCCATCCATCAAGACCACATACACTATATCCACCACCACATTCACCAACACTACATCCACCATGTCCATCACCAGGACACCCACGACCACATCCACCACGACCATGTCTACCACCACTACGCCCTCCACCACCACCATGTCTACACATCCAGCACGTCCACCACCACCATGCCAAACACCGCCACATCCACCACCACCACCATGTCCATGTCCACCACCACCACGTCCACCACCACCACGTCCACCACCACCACGTTCACCACCACCATGTCCACGTCCAGCACGTCCACCACCACATTGTCCACCACCACCAGGTCCACCACCACCATGTCCACCACTACCATGCCCACCACCACCACCATGTCCACCGCCACTAGGTAACCCACCACCATGTCAACCGCCCACCACGTCCACAACCACCACATCTATCACCTCCACATCCACCACTACCATGTCCACCACCAGGACCACCACCACCATGTCCACGACCACCACGTCCATCACCCACCATGTCCACCTCCACCATGTCAGCCACCACCATGTCCAAACATCCAACACGTCCACCACCACCATGTCAAACACCACCACATCCACCACCATGTCCACCTCCACATCCGCCACCACCATGTCCACCACCACATCCACCACCACCATGCCCTCCACCACCACCACCACGTCCACCGCCACTAGGTCAACTACCACTGCGTCCACCAAGCCCACCACCACATCCAGCATGTCCACCACCACCATGTCCACCACCACCATGCCTTCCACCACTAGGTCAACCACCACTTCCACCACCACCATCACATCTACCACCACCACATCAACCACCACTTCACCACTACATCCACCACCACCATGTCAAACACCACCATGTCCACCACCACCACGTCCACCACCACTACATCTACCACCAACATGTTTACCATCAGGTCCACCACCACCACATCTCCATCCATCAAGACCACATACACTATGTCCACCACCACCACCACATTCACCAACATTACATCCAACACCAACATGTCCACTACCAGGTCCATCACCACCATGTCCACCACCACCACCACATCTCCACCACCACGTCATCCAGCACGGCCACCACATCATACACCAACACGTCCACCACCACGTCATCCACCACCGCCACGTTCACCACCGCCATGTCCACCACTGCCATGTCCACCACCGCCATGTCCACTACCACCACGTCAACCACCACCACATCCATCACCACCACATCCACCACCACCATGCTCTCTACCACCACCATGTCCACACATCCAACACGTCCAACACCACCATGTCAAACACCCCACATCCACCACATCCACCTCCATGTCCACCAACACCACCACCACCATGCCCACCACGTCCACATCCACCACCAAGTCCACCAGCATCACACCCTCCATCACCACCACGTCCACCATGTCCACCACATCCCCCACACCACCACCATGTCCAGCACCACATCCACCACCATGTCCACCACCACCACGTCCACTACCACCACATCCATCACCACCACCACATCCACCACCATATCCATGTCCACCACCAGGTCAACCACCAGCACGTCCATCACCACCAAGTCCACCACCACCACATCCACCACCACATTCACCACCACCATGTCAACCACTACATCCACCACCACCACATCCACAACCAACACATCCACCACCCTGTCCACCATGTCCACCACCACCACATCCACCACAACGTCCACCACCACATCCACCAGCACACCACCACAGCAACCATCACCATGTCCACCACCTCATCTACTACCATGTCCACCACCACCACATCCAACACCACCATGTCAAACACCACAACATCTATCACCACCATGTCTACCTCCACATCCACCACCATGTCCACCACATCCACCACCACCACGTCCACCACCTCATGTCCACCAATACATCCACCACCATGTCCAACACCACCACGTCCACCTCCACCACCATGTCTACCACCACCACCATGTCCACCACCACTACGTTCACCACCACTTCATCCACCACCAACATGTCCACCACCACGTCCACATCTATCATGCCCACATCCACCACATCCACCACCACTACATCCACCACCAGCATTTCCACTACCAGGTCCAACACCACCACGTCAACATCCATCACACCCACATCCACTACATCCACCACCACCACCACCATGTCCACCACCACCACGTCAACCACCACCACGTCCAAAGCAACCACATCAACCACCACGTCCACAACCACATCCACCATATCCACCACATCAAACACCACCACGTCCAAAACCATGTCCACCACCACATCCACCACCAAATCCACCACCACATCCACCACCACCACGTCAACCACCAGCGCATAAAACACTACCACATCCACCACCACGTCAACCACCATGTCCACCACCACCACCATGTCCACCACCACGCCCACCACCACGTCAAACACCACCACCTCAAACACCACCACCTCCACCACCAGCACCTAACATCAAGGCGGTGGGCTTTCAACATGAAATAATACTGGGAAAAGATGCAATTACTATTAAACATATCTCTAGAAGGATACCTTTAGCTGCAAGGCCACAGGTCAAACACATTATTAAGCAAATGCTGGAGGAGGACATCATAGAATCCGTGGAGGCCGCTGAGTGATTATCTCCAGTGGTTATCACACAGAAGCAAGATGGCTCCCTTAGTTTCTGTGTGGACTTTAGGAGCCTGAACAAGGCTGTTGTCATGGACAGCTTTGCACTCTCAAATATTAATGAGATTATTCTGAGCTTGGCAGGAGGTAAAATGTTCTCCAAGTTGGACCTATGTAGCACCTACCATCGGATCAAGCTTCAACCAAACTCTAAGAAGTACACCTCCTTCATAACAAACAATGAGATATATCAATTTAAGAGACTTCCGTTTGGGTTTTGCTCTGCTGTCAGCACTTACCAACGCATCATGACAGAGATTCTGAAGGGCATTGAAAGAATTGTGGTATTTCAGGATGACATTTTGATTCATGGTATGAACGTGAAAGATCACAACTCAATCCTGGAACAAGTTTTGTCCCTTTTGTCTTCAGCTGGCTTGACATTGCAAAAGAACAAGTCTGTCTTAGCTGTCGAGGAAGTTGACTACCTTGGCTATCATGTCACCAAGGAGGGTATTCGTCCTAAACACGATCTAGTCAGTGCCATAGTCAATGTTAAAGTACCAGACGACCGAGACAAGTTTAGATCTTTCATGGGCATGATCGAATACTATGCCAAATGTATCCAAAACTTTGCGCATAAGGTAGAACCATTGAGAGAACTGTTAAGAAAGGGCAAAAAGTTTCTGTGAGGTACTGATCAGCAAAAAACCTTTGATTTGCTTAAAGAAAATATTGTTAATGCTGACCTTCTGACGGGCTTTCTCCTACACTTATCTATCATACTGACAGTGAACGCTAGTGCGGTAGGCATTGGTGCCGTTCTAACCCAAAAACACGATGGCCAAAAAAAGATGGTTGCCTTTGCATCTCGCTCGCTGACTGATACTGAAAGAAATTACTCAGTTATCAAGCGAGAGGTATTGGCGGCTGCATAGGCTACTAGACATTTCAGAGACTTTCTGGGGGGATTTACTTTCACGCTTAGAACAGATCACAAGCCTCTTTTAAAAATGTTAATCCCTAATGGTATAAAGAACTGCTCCGGCAGGCTTGCGTGACTGGCAGTAAGTGAGCAAGATTTTGTATGTAAAGTTGAATATGTACATGGATGGCGCAAACATGTTGCAGATTGCTTGTCCAGATTGCCTGATGTTAAAGCGGATTCTACTGACCTCTTCACAGAAAGTGTTGTTGCCAGTTTGGTAGACCTCACGGAGGACCTAGGTAGTGCCATTTCCAGAGAAGACTGGTTGGAAAGCATGCGCAATGACAAAACTTTGGCTGGTGTTGTCAGGATGGTCAGAGAAGGGGTATCCAGAGAAAGTACGGGATCACGTGGTCTTAGACCAGAGGTCTTCAATCTGTGGGGCGCGACCCCCAGGGGGGTCGTGGAGTCCTTGGAAGGGGGTCGCAGATTCCGTCAGAATACAGTTCCTGGCTTGGGCTGATCAAGGGGGCTTACGACGGAGGCCTAATTCACACCGAGGTGTGAAAAACATCAAAGCCTCATTAACAAGTAAAACGTCTTTATAAGACCTATCAAGCACTCGGGTGTGGCTGTGTGTGTGTCCCTGAAGCCGTTTTGAGCTGGGGAGGAGGGGAAGTAGGGGGGGGGGTGGCTGGGGGAGCAGGCTGTAGTGTAGCCCAGTGGTTCCCAATCTGTGAGCCGCGGCACCCAGGTGCGCTGGCAAAACTAGCCAGGGGCGCCATGCACAGAGTTTAGGAATCACCGGAAGTTAATTAGGGTGCAAACTGTTAGCCTCTTTTTCCGCTGGCCCACTACAGCTGTTACCAGCGTTAGCTGATAAATCTGAGAATATCGGGAGCCAGCTAAACCTTTTACCCAGGCTGAAAAAGTGTGAAACCACCATATGAGAATAACACATTGTGGCTTTTTACGGTGTTTAAAGAGTGTTGCCACTAATACTGGGAACAGTTTCTTGTCTGATAATTTCTAAGAAGCCTTTAATTCTTCACGAACAATATCGCCATTCTTGAAAACAGGCAAGAAAATGGAGCATTTTGTTCTGTGCTGTTTGTTTGGCTGATTTCCCAAAGCAGACGTTAAAGTCGTGTTGGGTGGTGCGATATCTTTTGCTGCTCGCTATTTGCACATTGCTTAAGTTGTCTAGCAACTTCTGCAGTGAAGTTTTCCAAAGGCAGCAAATGATGTACATGCAAGGTTCCATCAAACATCATGCGCGCAGACTAGATACCGCTCACGCTCTGGCTAATTGAGCAGCAGATCGGCTGGGCTTCTCCCAGATTGATGGGCCCAAGCAGCTGACAACTATGTACAGCAGACATGAATATTGAATCCGCTACTTGAAATAAAATGCATTTTTGTAGAAATCTGTTTCTTGTAGTGGGGACAAAAGCTACCTGCTCTATTTACTGGGACGACAGACAACAACCACTAAGGCAGACAGAAACAATGGAAACGGTTTCAACATTTAAAATAAACATTAAAACATTTAAAAGAAAAGAAAACTAACAAATGTGTGTTAATCTGCCTCAAAGGGCCTTTAAAAAAGGATTTTCACGAAAATTCCCAATTTCAGTCATATGTATTAGGAATTCGAATATATGATTATACCACTATTTCAGTTACCACGCATGGCTTTACCACGCGAATTTTACCTCGCAAGTGGCTTTTCCACGCTGGTTTTTACAACGTAGCATTTTACTACGAGTAGAAACGTCATACCTGCACGTCTTTCTCCACGAGCCCTTACTTCCATCCTCCTTTGAAACAAGCGTCAAAACACGTACACCAAAATAAAAAAAGGACTGTTTTTTTTACGTACACGGCACGTCTTTGGGGGAGGCTCTTTCCTCTTTCTTTTAAATTTATGTTCGTTTTTTTTTTTAAAGTAACCTGCTTGTTATTTTTGGGGGGGGAGACCCCCCCCAGCCCCCCTCCGAGCCCCCCCTCCCTCTGCCCCCCCATGCCCACGCAGATCGACTTGAAGGAATACCACGTCTTCCCCCTAGCCCGTGGTAAAGACGTCGTGGAAGGTACCCTGCGTGGAAGGCACCCTGCGTGGTAAGTGTCACGTGGTAAACGTGAGTAGTGGTAATGCCTTCGTGGTAAATGATGTTTCCCAGGAATTCAATTATAGTAATCATAAATACACTTGCCTTTATTAGCAGGGGACAGAAAGCTCCAAAAGGCAAACTCTATGTACCATACACATAACATTGGCTTTCTTAGAAGACATAAATACTTATGTTTGGTGCTCGCGTTTCCTAAAACTGATGTGATCAAAGAGGGAGACATTTTTCCCAGTGCTTCGTTGATGAGCCTCACAATGTGATGAGCATGACATGGAGAGTAGTCCAGATGTTGAATAAATGCACACATGTATTCAGAGTTTTTGCAGACTAAAGAGAAAATTACCATTGCTACTTTGGTTGCAGTAAAATCTGTGCATGTTAAACTGCACACGTATACCTCCTTGCAGCAATCCCAGATGTACAGGTTCTCCCAGACAAATACTTCTTGCATGTATATATTACACTGCTTGGTCACAGAAATGCAGGCAACACAAACAGATCTAGAACACTCCATGACCTAGGTGGATGGCTATGCGACGAGCCACGGAATGGGGCGCTGGTGGCTTCTATTTCTTTGGCCTGTGGGCTGGACCTGTACAAGACTAGAGGCTATTTCCCTGTGGGCGTGGTCTTAGGTTTGTGGGTGCAATTCCAGGTTAATGGGCATGTTTCCATGCTTTCAGGCTGTATATGATTATAATTCCTTCATCTGCTTCATCTCAATCATTTTCAGGGAGAAAAATGGAAGTACTCCTGAGGCCGAACATGCACCTCCCCCAACCAACATGATAAAGTAACATAATGAGGAGCCACGGCCAACGACTAATAGGTCAAGGGAGCCATGGGTTCAAACAGTTTGGGAACCACTGGTGTAGCCCTTTGAGGTCAATGGATATTGCGCGCCTGGAGCTGTGGGTCTCGTGACACGTCCCTCGCCCCCAGCAGGGAGGCACAGAGATGCCCTCCCATGATCGGGAGAGAAGGAAGAAGACGCAGAGAGATACTGACCCCCCCCCCATAAGAGAGGCACAGAAAAGGTGGGTGGATGAATGATGGGTGGATGGATGGATGTAAGGATGAAGGATGGATGGATGTGTGAAAAGGTGGGTGGGTGGATGAATGATGAATGGATGGATGAAAGGGTGGTTGGATCGATGAAAGGATGGATGGATGAAAGGATGGATGGATGGATGAAAGGGTAGATGGATGAAGGATGGATGGATGGATGAAAGGGTAGATGGATGAAGGATGTATGGATGGATAAAAGGTTGCATGGATGAATGATGGATGGATGTGTGAAAAGATGGGTGTATTAATGATGGGTGAATGGATGGATGAAAGGGTGGATGGATGAAGGATGGATGTATGGATGGAAGGATGAAAGGGTGGATGGGTAAAGGATAGATGGATGAAGGATAGATGTATGGATGTAAGGATGAAAGAGTCGACGGATGAAGGACAAATGGATGGATGAAAGGGTGGATGAATGGATGAAAGGGTGGATGAATGGATGAAAGGGTGGATGAATGGATGAAAGGGTGGATGAATGGGAGGATGAAAGGGTGGACTGATGAAGGATGGATGGAAAGGTGGATTGATGTATGGATGGATAAAAGGTTGCATGGATGAATGATGGATGCGTGAAAAGGTGGGAGGATGAATGATGGGTGGATGGATGGATGAAAGGGTGGACGGATAAAGGATGGATGGATGGAAGGATGAAAGGGTGGATGGATGAAGGATGGATGTATGGATGGATAAAAGGTTGCATGGATGGATGAATGATGCATGGATGGATGTGTGAAAAGGTGGGGGATGAATGATGGGGTGGATGGATGGATGAAAGGGTGGATGGATGGATGAAAGGGTGGATGGATGAAGGATGGATGTATGGATGGATAAAAGGTTGCATGGATGGATGAATGATGCATGGATGGATGTGTGAAAATGTGGGGGGATGAACAATGGGGTGGATGGATGGATGAAAGGGTGGATGGATGAAGGATGGATGTATGGATGGATAAAAGGTTGCATGGATGGATGAATGATGCATGGATGGATGTGTGAAAAGGTGGGGGGATGAATGATGGGGTGGATGGATGGATGAAAGGGTGGATGGATGGATGAAAGGGTGGATGGATGAAGGATGGATGTATGGATGGATAAAAGGTTGCATGGATGGATGAATGATGCATGGATGGATGGATGTGTGAAAAGGTGGGGGGATGAATGATGGGGTGGATGGATGGATGAAAGGGTGGATGGATGGATGAAAGGGTGGATGGATGAAGGATGGATGTATGGATGGATAAAAGGTTGCATGGATGAATGATGCATGGATGGATGTGTGAAAATGTGGGGGATGAACAATGGGGTGGATGGATGGATGAAAGGGTGGATGGATGGATGAAAGGGTGGATGGATGAAGGATGGATGTATGGATGGATAAAAGGTTGCATTTATGAATGATGCATGGATGGATGTGTGAAAAGGTGGGGGGATGAATGATGGGTGGATGGATGAAAGGGTGGGTGGGTGGGTGTATGGATGAAAGGGTGGATGGATGTATGGATGGGAGGATGAAAGGGTGGATGGATGTATGGATGGATAAAAGGTTGCCTGGATGATTGATGGATGGATGTGTGAAAAGGTGGGTGGATGAATGATGGGTGGATGGATGGAAGGGTGGATGGGTAAAGGATGGATGGATGGATGGATGGAAAGATGAAAGGGTGGATGGATGAAGGATGGATGGATGGATGTGTGAAAGTGTGAGTGGATGAATGATGGATGGATGTGATGAGGTCTAACAGGCGCATTTATGGTTGTCAAAAGATGATGATGAGGAGTACCAGTTTCTAGAAACTTTTGTCGGAAGGGGGTCCTTACCGCTAAAAAGGTTTGACAAGGGCGTCTCGGCATCAAAAAGTTTGAAGACCTCTGTCTTAGACCTTTCGTACATTTGCAGAACCAAATCTCCACATTGGGAGATTATGTTGTTTTGAGGGGTGAGAAATACATCCCTCGCCCCTCCGGGTACCAGGTAATTGCTTTAGCCCATGAGGGTCAGCTTGGCCAAATCTTAACTCCCAGAAGGCTCAAGGATAGATTTTGGTGGCCAGGAATGGATTGTCAAGTGAAAGACTGGATTGAGAAATGTGAACCCTGTAAAGAGTCTGAGAAGCGGCTCTGTGTATTCGCCCCAACATGTTGCGAGCGAGGAGGGTGTTTGGCAAAAGGTCTGTGTGGAGTTCATTGATTAGTCTTTCCTGCAAACATCGAACTTGTCTAACCTGTTTACCCCGTATGGTGTTAACCTCCTCTTCTTGTATTATCCCTACTTCCAATTTTCTATCCTGTTGAGTGGTTTTTAAATCTCTCATACACTTTTAAGATTCCTCCACCACCTTGGCGATAGTAATGGCCTCCTTTATGGTATGGTTGCTAGCTGCCCATAGTCATATACAAAGCACCAAATCCATTGGTATGCACTATGCAGGAAATGGATTGTATGTTAATACTAGATTTAATACATCAGCGGGCGGGCTGTGGCTTTGCAATAAAATATTTTATAAGTGCCTGTGCCTGCCAGCAGCGTTCACCACACGCACACACCATTCAGGGTATAATTAATATCCCCTGCACGAAATTGTATTTAAATATTAGCGAATCATGCATGTCAATTGCAACTGCACCGCAGCTCTGTATTGTTTCTCTCTGCGTGTACTAACATGTAGAGGCCTTCAATGCACACATTTTCAGGCATGCCAGAAGTTTTGGTGGGTCCGAGGGCCACCCCTATTGTGGGGCACTTCTGATTCAAGGAGCAGCTTGTAATAAAGATAACATGTATTGTTTTATTACTCAGAAACTAGTTTCTTCATGAGAGTGAGGCCTCAAAAAGTGCAAGGAACTGTGCATAAAACCTCAGCTTCCCTTCCTTTATGTTGGTCCTGTACATTCTCCTGCTAATGAAAGGTACAGAAGACTGACAAGGGCTCTTGATCTAATGCCCTACTCCCTATATTTAATTACTCACTCGGAGTGAGTAATGCATACCAGTCCCTTGCCCCTCACCCCTGTGGAGTTGCTGCCTCTTCGACTCAAGAGGTGTTGGATTTTTTTATATAAAGGTATTTTGCTAAAACGAAAACACAAGCTGAACAATTCAGGCGGATGCAGAACGTGTTAGTGGTGGAGGTCAAATAAGAGAGTGTACATTTCTCTTAACTGGAGGTGTAAGTGTACTGACCATATGGGATATATGTGGGGACATGTCTGAATTCTTAGTTAAATGGAAAAAAACAATGTATATGCTGATAGCAGGTGACCATATAGATGTAGAGAAAGTGTCTACCCTTCTAAGGGCAAATGATTATTTTAAATACTTTGGCAATGTGACAATCATCGCAATTAAAAGAATTTGCTCGCAGGCATTGTGTCTGCCCTAACAAGAAGTGGAGACCGCTACTACGCTTTTATTTGGCTTCGTACGAATGTCTATGGGTACATATGACTGGGTAGGTAACCTGGTGCTCTTTAAGGTCATCATCTACTATTTACTGTGCTTTGAAAGTTGATACCATTGGGCACCCTTCGTCCTACTCTCACGTGCCCTTGTCGAGCGTTTAGTCCTATTGCTGACAGAACTGCAGGGCTTTATGTGACCACAGACACCGTTTAAGTCTTTTAATCCCACCTGCAGAAGAGGTCTCCCCAAAAACCCAATGAGATATGTGAATGCTAAGTACCAACCGACACATGGAGCGCTGCCACAATGCCTTTCTCTCAATTGCCTTACTCTCAATTCTTCTTCTGGGAACTAGGGTCGATTTGCTTACCTTCGTAGCTGTCCCTACCACCTCTCCTCTCATGGGGCAAGCTGGAAGATGAGTCTGAGGGCGCTTCCTAGTAACACCGGAACTGCTACAGTCGATGGAACTCTGACAGTGGCCCATGGGTGGAAACTGAAACTGTTGGTACTTAAGTTGGAGACCGAGTACCCTTGGCTGTTGCCCAGTGGAGCTGTCCTATGCAGCTATAGAGGAGTCTGGTTTTGGTTCACCCCTCGGCCGTCACCTACCCAGCCGGACATCGGACATTGTTTTTCACGGTTCTTCTTGGTTTATCTGTCTTTCACACTGACTGCTTGATTCCCCCTGATGGACTTTTCCCTCCTGCCTGCCTTGACTCTATTGGCATTCCCCTCCCCCGTTGTCCTTTCCCTCTCTCTGTTACACCATGCACTAGTAATGAATACTACTGTGGCTTCATCATGGTTCCTTATGTGCTATTCAGTAGTAACGCTTGTTGTTACTATGCAGTCACTGTGCAAATTATGTAAAATTTTTGCAACTTGTAACTCGCTGTTCCTTATGTAAAGCTCTCTGATACCTCCGGGTCTAGCTAGCACGGTGGCTGGTCTGGCAAAATTTGCCTGGGCTGCTTTGAGTTCCCAGTCCGGCCCTGAATGGGACATGATGTTAGGTAAATAGCTATTGGACGGGTTTTGGACAGAGTTGGATTGGGATTGAAAATCGGCCCGGGCACGCAAAAAACAAGCATTTGCAATGCAATAGGTCTCGCAGCATTAAAGTTTGAGTTATTGGCATTGTATATGACAATGGGTTGCATTAAATTTTTAGCAAAGTCTGTATTGGTGTTACTAAAGTTTCTCGCCCACAAGGCCTAGTACCTCCAAACGACAAGCAGCCATCTTTTTTTCCAAGCCACACTTGCAGCTTAATGCACTGCCTTCAGTTTCCCAAAACATAATCGGTGCGTTATTTTGTGTGAATGCTGTATGTCTAAATGATAGGAGTGTATGCGTGTGTGTGTGTGTGGACTGTGAGTTTTTGTGTAAGTGATCGGAGTGTGTGTGTGCTGTATATATAAGTGAAAGGAGTGTGTTATATGTGTGATAGGAGAGTAAGTGTGTGTGTGAGTGTGTGGGGGTGTGTGGGGGTGTGTGAGGAGAACAAATTAAGAATTTGTAGTAAAGTAAATGTATTCTAAACAAGCAATGCTAAAGAGCAAGTGAGATTAGGTTCAAGAGAACTCCCACCGCACAATGCAGGTCTCTTTGCACAAAAATACACAAATCACTGCCATGATGTAGAGGAAACAGGTGATTATGCAGGCAGTGAAGTATGCGGGCTGGGGACTGCTGACATAGTGTGGAAGATCAGCTACCTAGGTAGGAGCGGTACAAAAGGGGGTGGTGACAAAAGGGGGTGGTAGGAGCAGCAGTCCTGGACCCAAACCCTCCCAGGGCCTCTCACAGAAGGTGCGCCTCTTTTGGAAGGGCAGATCGGACGACACAGCTTCGGTTCTGAGCTCACTGGACTAGGCTCTACACACTTGTGCTGACGTCACTCCAAGTTCCCTTAAAATGAAGGAGAGTCACAACATCTTTCTTAAAGGGGAGTGCATGCATGCATACATCCTTAAAACAAGTCAGATTTACTCTCTGCACTCTGTCGTAATTAATCATTCTTGCTCAACACGGTTCGAGTGGCCTCTTCTCACCATTGAAAAATAAACAGTTTAAGGTCCAGAATTCACTGGCAATAGGTTACATTGGCCTCAAGGTGCATTGTATACCGGAAGAATTGTAAAGAAAGCAATGCAAACTGGGCGAACAGTCCATCTGAAAACCCAATCTATCCAAGGCGGACTGACATCTTGTGTACTAGGCTGCCCTGCCCACAACACAGATGCCGGCCCGAGTTTCCTGCGGCTGTGGTAAGCCCCCCTCATCCCCTCAACAACTTTATGTAAACTTACTGTTCCAAGAGACCGCCCATGCCCTCTGACAGCTGCCGCGGGGAGCTGATAAGAGCCCTGACACCACCCCACCTCCCCCCACTCCGCAAGTCGCACGAAACAGGCCCAAAAACACAGCTGTTCGTAAGTCCGAGAACTACATACAGGAGAGGAGTATCACATGCTCCGGATTCATGCTAGGCAGCACCTGGGAGGCCACAAACAATAAACATTCCAGGATGAACTCCTTCGGCTCCTAAGGGCTTTGGGCCTCAGCGCCTGTCGAACCGAGACACACACTGCATTTGTAGGGAATGAAGGCGGCAGCAAGAAAACAGGCAGTGCGGACGGGAAAGGGGGCGAATAGCCCACTGTTTCCCCCCCCTCCTGCTCAGCCACCATCTTGCTCAGGCACCGCTGATACCATGCACAGCATGTGGCTAATAAGCGTGCGCAAATAAGTTGTGCAAATACGTAGCTTTATCTTCCGATTTAAAAGTTGATTCTGCACAGAAAACACGTTGCTTGAGTGTGAAAGCTTACCGAAAAGCACATTCAGTAATGTCGGCTTGCCGGAGTCACAGACGGAAGCACTTCACGGTAAAGCAGCAGGAGTGCACGCCGTAGGGTTGCCTCCGTTCTCAAGTTGCCCAGATGTAAGAAGGTAGCGAAAGCAACCAGCCGCCCGGCCGGCCAGCCAATTGCATCGCGGCCCGGCCGGAAGTCCCGCCTCCTCGAGCACCCGAGAAAGGAGAGGAAAAGTCTTCCCGCGGCCCGGGGCTCCCGTGAGCTGCGGAGAGCCCCGGAGCCGCCTGCGCAGAGGAGTAGCTTTTGTCCCGCGGCCCCGGAGAAGAGCTGCAGAGCCGAGGAGTCACACCGGGAGCAAAGAGAAGTGCTGCGGAAAGATCCCCGAGGAGCGGGAGCTCTCGTGTAGCCCCCGCCAGCAGAGCCCGGTGAGTGTTGTCAGGTGGGGGGGGAGCGCTGCGGCGGGGGAGGAGGGGTGGAGTTCTGGACTTTTTGGTTCCGTCCAGAGGTGTCAGGGAACAACACCCGAAGACCCCGGAGTTCCACCTGCCTTGGTGCACTAATGAACAGAAACACGGGCTTCTCGATGGTGGCGTCAAAGACCAAAGGTTTATTACTGCAGGGACACAGAAGTCACAGAAACTACACACGGGCAGATTCTAGGAGCCTGTTCGATTTGTACAAAGAGGGTTGCTCCTTATATACTAAAAATTAAGCTTCAGGCAAATTCTTTACATGTTAGTACATTCCCAAACCTTTGTGTCCTAAACAATAAATATTTGGCGTTGCACAGGAATCATCGATAATATCTGATGCCAACCATTACGAACGAGGGGTTCCCACTTTTCCATCACAATATCATGTCAGCTTTCCATTCAAGACCCGGACCGCCTCATCGTAAAGTTCGTTAGCTCCCCCTAATAAAGGCCCAGAAGGAAAGGAGCAGAGCCAGGTGCAGAAGATAGAAAAGTAGGATAAGGGATGTTTGTGGGTTGTAAATGGGCAAGGCTACCGGCTTCGGCCACCTAATCGTGATCAAGCCAACGACCACAAGAACCAGTATAGCTGGACTGGCCTCGGGCAAAGGAGGCAACCTTTGCTGAGTCACGTAGCTACAGCGTGATCTGGTTTAAGGTGCACGTGTCATGAAAGAGGTGAATCTCCGGCTAAGGTTACGTGTCCTTAATCGAAATGAAGTGATCAGAGGTTATTGCGTATGTGAGGGCAAGAAACACAAAATGGCGGCCATGATCTAAGATGGATGCCATGGGTAGATCAGAAATGTGTTTATAAAAGGGTTGCTCTTGCTCGTTGCGTAGCGAAAACACCAGGATATACTAAATGGATCATTTGCGGTTCGCTGATACCAATATTATGTATTTCCGACAAACTTGAAAACACGGGTTCAAATCGTCACGGAACCTCAGACCCTCCTTTTGCCCTTACATAGGCAATTAATCAGTCTATGTCGGAATCTAATTCTATGCTCATCAGGTCAGTGACATGCTGTTGTATCATCATCCTTTCTCGTGTCTTTTCTCCAAACGCAGGTGGTTTTCTAAGACAAGTTGCAGCACAAAGACTACACAGAGCAGGACCACACTGGATAATCAGACAACATGAGAATAGGAATACTAAGATGACACCAATGACCATCAGAACCTTCCATCCCCACGCTGATATCAGAGACCAAAACCACTCCATGAAGGACCAGTTTCCCTTGTCTACATGTATGGAGTCAGAAATCTTGTGTAACTTAGAGATCGCCTCATAGACTGTTGGAGCATTATTAGGAATAAAGACACAGCAGCTCGATTGGATCATTCTGCATACCCCACCTCGATCTGCAAGTATAACGTCTAGAACCATACGGTTCTGCAACGTCATGAGTCTATCCGCCTGAAGCTCAGCTGTCAAATTGCTAAGGGCACCAGCAGTTTCGGTAATAGTAGATTCAACTACCCGTGTTAGCTGACGTATGTTTCTACTATTGGCCATAGGTCCCCAGAACGGAAGGAAGCCTTTGAAGAAGTCTCCAGCTTCCTGACCAGCGGTATCTTCCTTGCTGAAGACACCTCTCGATACTCTGGTTCTGTGATAATCAGGTGAAGCAGTGTATGTCGGAGGTAACAATCGAGCAATATAACATGATCCCGAAAAGTCTGCAGGCAACCATGTATACGCTCTATCTTGACAGATGAAGTATGTACCCCTAGCAGTAAGAAAGGCAGGGGAAGAGTTAGCCGGAAACACATAAGTCTCTACGCACTCACTCCTCCCTAGCTGAGCTCTCGGATTTCTCCCATTACCTTGCAAACAGACCTGACCTCGGTGAGGTACGACCCAGATTGGAGTTGAGCTTTTACGCTTGCTCTCTCCTAAACTAAGGCGATACTCTGAAGTATTCCAACTTAAATATACTCGCAATTCGTCTCTAGGGTAAGATGGAGTATTATTGACCTCCTTGACCATGTCAATAATTCCCTGGACTAAGGCTTTATTGGCAGAGTTATATTTAGTGGAACGTGGTGGACGTGGAGGATAGGTTTCAAGGGCATAAGCAAAGATAGTTTGAAGGGCCTGAAATGATCCATTGTAGCTAAAAGGCAAAACCAGATAGGGAATACCTTTATCCATAGTGTGGGGTATCAAGCCACACACCCAGCAGTCTGTAGTGTTAACTACCAGTTGGTGTTGGTGCAAGAGCTGTACAAAAGTGTTGTTGGTGAATTCTGAGCGTCGAGCTTGTTCATGTTCTGGAAACGAGTGAAAAGAGTGTATAGAAGAAACAGTAGAAGTAACAGGATCGAGGGGAGGTACTGTAGTAACTGGTACAAAAATCAAATTTATACTAAAGACGATTCCACCCACCAATGTTGCTAAAATAATCAAGAATGTAATGGCACATTGCATCAAAAAGCATTTGCTATGAAGAATTCTATTAAGCCTGTTTCTGCGAACATAAATCACATTTTCTCGTTGCAGCGCAGGAAGCTCCATCTTCTACAATCCGCTCGCGACCACTGATGATGTGTACGTAGATGAAAATGCCTCTGTCAGCCCTGGGAGTTCCCAGAACCAACAGAAAGATCGACCTTGTGTCAGACCCCTGCAAATTCAAACTAGGCACACAGCCACGACCCTACGGCTACCCAGACGGCAAGGCAATTTTAAAAACAATAAACAATAGCAAACTTCCTGGCTGAAGGCAAAAGTTCAAATATATCAAAAATCACAAAATGCAGTTGCCTGCTTTATTTGTCCATTTTACTGCTTCTTAAGTTGTATCGCTGCTTTGCTGGTACTGTCTGATCGGAAAATAGTGTATCACCAGCAGCTGTTGCAATGTTTAAGTTCGCAGATAGCAAAGCTTCTTCTGATGCTGGAGACAAATGTTCAGTGTTCAAAGGAGTCTTTTCAGGAGGAGAGTCAGGTTTTGAAGTGTCAGTAATCAATTCGGCATCGCTGAAAGAGATGAACTTCGGTGTGCTTTCAGATTCAGAGGCACCAATTCCCTTCTTTATCCAGTCGTCGTAAGGGAGCGGCAGAGGGACACGCTTAACGTGGGACGCGTGTACCCAGTGCTTGCGGCCTGCTACTCGAACCGCTGTCCTCGTTGCCAGTAGGATTTGGAAGGGTCCCACAAATCTTGGCTGAAGGTTCTTCGTCCTCGCGAAGTTCTTGATTACAATGTAGTCACCCGGTTTCAGCTGATGACCTGGACTCTCCGGAGGTTTTGGCAAAGCATCGAAAACCTGTTGATGAATAAGACTCAATTTAGCAGTCAAGTCGTAAAGGTAGTCTATCAACATAGGGTATTCTATGGAGCAAAATTCTTTAGGCCTTGGCACACCCCAGATATTTGCTGGGCGACCAAATACGATTTCATAAGGACTAAGCCCTATTCTAGAATGTACCGTTGCTCTCGTTGATAACAAGGCCAAAGGAAGTGCGTCTGGCCAGGCTAAACCTGTGGATGCTTGTATTTTAGCTATTTTCAGCTTGAGGGTGCCATTGTAACCCTCCACTAAACCAGCTGACTGGGGATGGTTTGCACTGTGGAACTTTTGCTTAATCCCTAGACCGGCACACACACTCTGCATAACTTTCCCTATAAACTCACTTCCGTTATCTGACCATACAATCCGTGGCATTCCATACCTAGGGAAATATTCTTTGAGAAGAATTTTGGCAGTTGACAGGGCAGTGTTGTCCTTTAGTGGATATGCTTCGATCCACCTGGAAAAAGCACAAACTACTACCAGGACGTACTTCAAATTATTGTGGCGCTCCATGTGAATGAAGTCTAACTGAATTACTTCAAAGGGGCAGGAAGGAGGAGCGAAATGACCAGCTGGAGTTGGAGTTCCCTTGCCAGGATTATGCATCAAGCACACCATACAATTTTTCACCACTCTCTCTGCACACTTACTGATTCCATCATTCTTCCAGACCGGAGCTAACATCTTACAAATTCCTTTAGAACTTATATGCGCCACTCCATGCGCCATCGTCACTACTGCAAGCACATACGCATCGGGCAACATCCAACGCTGCTGTTTTGTCAAATCAATCCAACATCCATTCGAGTCCAACTTGCCCGTACTTTCTCTCCATGCACGTTTTTCTTCCTCAGTTGCTTCTTTCTGAATCTCTTTCACACTTTCCATAGTATCCTCACACATTCCAGATTCAGCAATCCATCTTGCAGATATAGCAACATACATTCTGCTCATCGTGCCTCTAGCTGTCTGTTTAGCAATTTCATCAGCAAAAGCATTTCCACGACCAACATCATCCGTAATTGCTTTATGAGCACTGCACTTCACAATCGCAACTTCAATCGGTAAGGTTAGAGATTCCAACAAGTCATTAACTAGTTGACCATGTTGGATCTTAGTCCCATGGGACGTAATGAAACCTCTTTCTCTCCACAACCGGCCAAAACTATGGGCCACGCCAAAGGCGTACTGACTATCTGTGAAGACATTCACTCTCTTTCCCTTAGCTAAAACACACGCTCTTGTTAGAGCTATTAATTCTGCAGCTTGGGCAGAATTCTGACTCACTCTTGCAGTCTCCACAATCGTCTTCAAAGTCGTTACTGCGTAAGCAGCAGTCACATCACCATTCTCCAACTTAAAACATGACCCGTCCACATACAGCGTACCATCCGGATCTAATAACGGAGTGTCTTTCAAATCTATGCGTCCTTTTGTCTCTTCCTCCGTTTTAAAACAGCAATCATGTGGCTCGGAATCACTCGACTCTTTATCAGTCGGCAACAGTGTTGCTGGATTCAATACATTACATCTTTTGATCTGAATATGACTCGCTAGTAATGTCAGCTCGTAACCAGATAATCTCGCACTAGTAAGGTGTTGTGTCTTTGTTCTATTCATGAGTGTATCCACTGCATGAGGAACCATGACCACTAACATGTTGTTCATCACCAAACCAGCAGATTGTCGAATGGAAGCCGCAGCTGCCGCTGTAGCTCTCAAACAACTAGGCAACGCTCTGGCTACCGGATCTAACGTTGATGAGAAATACGCACACGGGCATTGTTTATCACCAAACTTCTGTGTCAGAACACTCAACGCGCAACCTTCTCTCTCGTGAACGTAGAGCGTGAATGGCTTACTGTAATCAGGTGTACCCAATACAGGAGCTGAACACAATGCTTTCCGTAATTCAGTAAAGCTCTCCTGACATTCATCAGACCATGGTACCGGACTCGGAACATTTTTCCCAGTCAAAGCTACCAACGGTTTCGCTAAAAGAGAAAAATTTGGGATCCACTGCCTACAGTAAGAGGTAATACCTAGAAAGGCACGTACTTCCCTCTGTGTGCGTGGAACACTCATCTGTGTAATTGCTTTTATTCTTTCTGGGGTCAACTTCCTTCCCTCCTTTGACAAAAGATGACCTAGGTAGGTCACTTCTTGGCAACAGTATTGCATTTTGGAAGGAGACACCTTGTGATTCAAATTAGACAAATGATGCAGTAAGGAAATTGTAGCTGCTTTGCAAGTTTCCTTGTCATCGGCAGCCACTAGAAGATCATCTACATACTGTACTAGAGCAAAACCTGGAGGAAGGACAAAAGAATCTAACTGGCTTTTTAATGCTTGGCTGTAGATGGATGGACTCTCACAATAGCCTTGTGGAGCGCGTTTAAATCTGAAACTTCGACCTCCTAGACAGAAGCCGAAAATATCCCTACTTTCTTCGGCTATTGGAATGCTGAAAAAGGCATTTTTCAAGTCGATAACTGAGAACCATGTGGCTGTAGCAGGAATTAATGTTAACAAGGCAGTAATGTCTGGCACTACAGGAAACTGTGGAACTACAATCTTATTAACCTCTCTAAGATCTATGACAAACCTATAAACTGGAGGTTTTGTAGGATCAGTTCGTTTCAAAATCGGTAGTACAGGACTGTTACAGACATTTCCTCTAGTTTCTTCAACCACACCTTTCTTAATCAAATCTTGCACAATCAATAAAAGTGCACGCTCTCCTTCACTAGATATTTTATATTGGGGAATTCTTGGAAAATTTACATTTGCTTTCAAAGTTACTACATATGGTGGTATTTCCAAAAGACCTACATCATTAGGACCAGTCGCCCAAAGAGAATCAGGGAGTGAACGTAGCTCCGGTGGCAGTGCATCCATTGACAAGTACATTGGAGAAGTGATATTTTTACCCAATGTAAGCTGTACTCCTTCCGGAGAACAGTACAATGTCGCATATAGTCGTTTTAACAAATCCAAACCAAGCAGATTTTCATTACAACCTGTCGTCAAAATCAGAGGTGCTTTTAATTGGCACGGTCCAACAGAAATAGACAAAGGACCAGATATCGGGTTGTAAACAGGGGCGCCTGAAAATCCTACGGAAACATTTGTTGAGCCGGACAAAGGTGCGCCAGGGAGTTTCGCATGAATGATAGAACTTTTTGCGGCACCAGTATCCAACAGAAACGGTTCGACTACACCTGATGTTGCTACTGCGACATAAGGCCCACTCTGATCCACTGGAACTGATACTACTCCCTCTCTCTGTCCATGGCTGTCCTAGTACCCATTTTGCTGAAAACCCTCATCTACTTCACAATAGTCCTCAACAAGATATTGTTGGGATCTATTCTGCTGAGTAGATTGTCCATTTCGTTGATCAAAGTGGTTTGAGGGACGATCATTCGTTTGCGGAGGCATAGCACCTCGACCTCTACCTCTAGAACTCTGTACAAAACCACCACGACCTCTCTGAGCTGCTGCTGCATTATTTTGCGCTAGGATCGGACATTCATTTTTATAGTGACCCTCTTTCTTACAATATGCACATTGGTTCCACTGATATTGAGGCCTTGATGAACTATAATCTATCCTTTGATACGAACCCTGCTGCGTATTAGTTTGATTCGTTCGGGGCGGATACGCCTGTTGCAAAAGAACTTTAGTTTTCAAATCTTTCGTTTTCTTTTCTGATTTTTCCTTCTCCTCTTTATCCCTATTTTCGTAGTACTGTGCAGTCGCAAGTATTTGCGCTGTTGTAGATACAGCCCATGCACTCTCTGAATCCTTTAATTTATTGCATAACTCGGGTAACAAATTATGCACAAACTTGTCTACAAACAATCTTTGCCCTCCTTCTGTGCTCATGTCCTGACCACTGTGATCTACAAAAGTCTCTTCAAACCTCGTGAAGAAGTCAGAGACACTTTCGTCTTTCTTCTGCCTGCATGCTGACAACTTGTCCCAATTTACACGTAATGCTGGCATTAGGGTCTTCATTAGATCAATTATTCTACCTGGAAGATTAGCAATTAGAGGTTCGGGTTTCGCACCACCTATTTGCTGACCATCTGCTGCAGTGATAGCTGCCCAATCACCACCTAAGGCGGCTTGATGATCCTCTCTACGAATTTTAGCCCACACTGGTTGCGGAACTACATTACCAAACAACATGTCGATGTCGGCTAAGTTCATTATACAGGCCTCAACTGTCTGTGTTAATTCCTTGTAGTATCCAGCAGGATTCTTACGCGGATCTGGCAAGGCCTGTTTCACTGCTAGCACTTCAGCTCGCTTCCATGGAATGTGTATCCACACTCTTTGGAACTGTGCTGGAGCACCCGCAATACCAGCATTGTCATCACGAGGTATTGCTTCGCGCCAGATTGGAGGAACCTCCCTCATTGGATATTGGCGACTTAGCTTCGTCTTACCTTTCTCTAAATCTCTCGGTGAACGAAGAGATGGATCATTCCTATAACTTAAAATAAGTTCCATCGCTTCTTTAATATCCTCACCCACTATCATTCCTGCAGCGAAATCTTTTTGAACCTTAATTAAATCCTCCAAATTTGATTCAGCATCGTATTCTTCTATTTCCTCACGTAACAACGAGCACATCTCGTCAAAGACATACCGTTGTGTTGGCTCTTTCCATTGCATGAACGTGTCTAGCACATCACTCGTACTATATCTTCTACTCTTCGAAATCCATCTGAGAGCCGTAGAATCTAAAATTCCCCGTTCCTCAGTACTTGGAAGCTGACTACGTCTCTGAACTGAATCAGGAGTAGGAGTCTTAATCAGAGTTTTATAGAAAGGAGACAGAATATTAGATACAGAATCAGTGATTCTCCGACGAACAGAAAGTGGAGTTAGCACACTCGCAGAAGTGGAAAACACAGTGGAAGTAGGAACAGATAACGGAACAGTAGGAGTATCGACGAAAATAGCTTGTGGAACAGCAGGTGTAAGCGAGACAGATACAGGTATAGAAGTCGGCAATCCAGGAAGAGGAGCCGTAGGAACATTCACATTAACCACAGGGAGTACGGGTACTTGATTCTGAGGGACAGGAGCAGGAATACCGGGTTGTCCAGCAACCAGCAATTGAACATTCGGTAAAGGCGGAGCCGTAGCACCTTGTGCATACGGTGGAGGAGACCGTAACAGATAAGATAGTAGAGGATCATTTTCGGAATCCTCCAGCATCTTAGCCGTTTTCGATGGCAAGGCAGGATAGCACTTGTCAATCGCTAAGTTATGTTGTCTAATGGCTACATCTATGGAATCACTGACAGATTATCGATTCCCAAAAAATCGACCTACCATAACATCGTGTCTCTAATATCGATAGCACTAATATCGACACCCTATACTTAACATGAAAACTACAATAATATCGAGCAAACTATATCGATGCACAAAAATATCGTCTACAGAAATATCGTTACCATTATTATCGAATACCATAATATCGACACTCAATACTACATATAACACACTACAATAATATCGAATACAAAAATTTCGATAGCACTATTTTCGTCTATATCAAAATATCGATAGCTAAATTATACTCCATTTTTTATATATAACAACAATAAATCTATTCTCTAAGTAACACACACATTTCTAATAACTTCACTAATGTATTTTCAAATTATTAAGTAACATTTAGTGTACTAAATTGTGTTTTCGCAAACTGACGAAATTTGTATATAAACTCTTTGTAAACATACTTATTTAATACTTAGTACTCATTTTACATTATCTTTATTTATTACAAGCGTTTTTTTTTAATAAATATATCATTTCAATTCCTCAACATAAACTATATAGTAAGATATATCTTAAATGTTTTACTTAAAAAAAATTCAAACTAACCAATAGTAACTCGTCTTTACATATCTGACCAATTAGATGGCAAACTTAATTACACATAGACTATATAAACCAATCACAAACAGCCATACAAGTTGCAGTAAATATTCTTCGTGACCACATACTGCCAATTTTGGGAGCAACATCTATATTCTTCTCTTCAAGAAAATTCGTCCTGAAACTACAAGTAAGTAATCATATAGCTCTGTTAATAAATGCTAATATTTTTTGTCTATTAATTATACACCCAGATTTGTAACCTAATTTGTTATTTCTTTATGTACTTTACCTTTAAACAGACTCTACAAACAAATCAAATTATACTTCAACTTCAAGATACAGGACACTTTAAATTTAAAAAAGGTATCTACATATGTTTAACATTTACTTAACGTTCTTTGCCAATTAGTGGCCTAATTTAAAACTCTACACTTTGTTTCTTAGCCTGTAAATCTTAATACATAGTGTGAAGCCAGAATTTATTGAGCAAAAAACGTTACAATGCTGTGTAAATAATGTTTTCTTCCTCTTCTTAAATATGTTTTTATGTGCTTTTAATCATAATACATGTGTCATCCTCGGTTCTTTTTAACAATTAAGTAACAATGCTTTATAACAAATGTGTATTATTTATAGAACATATAAACACATTAGTAATTTTCATCACCTTTCTCTCTAAACAGAACTCAAAAGTACAGAAAAGAGATAATTCACCTCAAAGAACAAACATTCTGCCACTACTATAATTCTCTTGGTAAGATCATAAATAAAACATAACTAGTCTTTATAAACTCTATGGAATGTACTAGAAATAAAATGCCTCTTTTTATGCATCTGTTAGTATAATCTTCCTGTTCTTAAATATGTTTTTTTGTGCTTTTACTCATAATACATGTATCATCCCCGGTTCTTTTTAGCAATTAAGTAACAATGCTTTATAACAAATGTGTATTATTTATATCACATATAAACGCATTAGTAATTTTCATCAACTTTCTCTCTAAACAGAACTCAAAGGTACAGAAAACAGATAATTCACATCAAAGAACAAACATTCTGCTACTACTATAATTCTCTTTGTAAGTTCATAAATAAAACACAACTAGTCTTTATAAACTCTATACAATGTACTAGAAATAAAAATGACTCTTTTTATGCATCTGTTAGTATAATCTTGGAAATTTCTCTTTTTAAATTCAAATAAACAAAACTATTTTTAGAGACGTTATAACGTAAAACAAAAGTTACCAAAAAACAAATTGTAACTTTTCCTATAACATACTTAATTATTTCTCAACAGCCCGTGGCAATAGAAGAACAACATCTAACTGAAAAAGCATCTACTTTCGATAAATAGAACATTACTGGTGGTAAGTAAATTACTAGAAGAATACTAGCTTTATTTAAAATCTTTTATACATTTCAGATTATATTAATATTTGTATATTAACTTTTCTAGATACCAGAAATCAAGAATGACTGATGATGCAAGATTTATTACATCTCAGAAAGGCAAATTTTTATTATGCTATATGGGCTACATTTATACTCAGGAGAAACAAAAAGACCTTAAAGTGAATTGGAAGTGTACAAAATATTACTCCAATAAATGCTATGGCCGTGCTACAACAAGGGAAACTAGTGTTATAAATACCACTGAACATAATCACCCACCAAACATCTCGGAAATAGAAGTAAGATCCACTCTTGAAAATATCAAGGAATTAAGTACCAGATCAGAACTACCTACCAACGTAATTCTGAAGGAATTACTACCTAAAGTTCCCAAAGAAGCAAGCGGTCAGCTACCATCTATTGCTACCATAAAAAGAACAATAGCAAGAACCAAAAAAGCAAGTAGACCCAATATACCAACTCCTAAAACTTTTGAAGAAGTCATAATTCCGCCAGAGCTTGTAATTACTCATAATGACGAGCCATTTATATTTTATGATAATCATAGCAAGGACAAAAGAATAATCATGTTTGCAACTAATAACAATATAAAAAAATTAACTGAAAGTACTACTTGGATGATGGATGGTACTTTTTCTATATGCCCAAAACCTTTCTACCAGTTATACACAATTCATGGGCAATATCATAATACCTGTATCCCCTTCATATATTGTTTATTACCAAATAAACAAGCCACAACTTACTCAGAAATCTTACAAAAAATAAAGGAAAAAACTTCTGACTACTTCCCAATGAAAATCATCATAGACTTCGAGCAAGCTATGATTAATTCTATTTTGAAAACTTACCCACACACATCCATTCAAGGATGTTATTTTCATTTCAATCAATGTCTCTGGAGACATTTACAAAAATCTGCCCTTAGTGTTGAGTATGCAACAAATCTAAGTTTTGCATATCAAATCAAACATCTCATTGCTCTGGCATATGTACCAGTAACTGATGTGGCCGAACATTACAATTTGTTAATTGAAAGTCCTTTCTACACCCAAAATGAGCAAAGACTCGCCCCACTTTTAGATTACTTTGAGGACAACTGGGTAGGAAGACTACATAGGTCAGGCCACAGACGCCAGCCAAAATTTGCAATTCCCTGGTGGAATGTCTATCTACCAACACTCAACCAAGAAGCAAAAACGAACAATGCTGTTGAAGGTTGGCACAATGCCTTCCTCTCTTCTACTGGACATACAACACCCACATTATACAAGCTAGTCACAGCTATACAAAAAGAGCAAAGCTTTCAGGAACTACGCATGGAGCAATCAGTCATACAACTGAAGCCAAAACTCTCTAGACAAACTGCTCAAATGTATTTATATCTTCAACAGCAAGTGCAACTATATCCTACAACAAGAGGACTTGATTATTTAAAAATGATAGCCAAAACATTGAACTAATTTCTAGAACTAAATTAATTGATAGAGATCAAACAATATCCTTAATCTAAAAAAACATATATTTTAATATAATAAAAAAATATTTATTTAGTCTAATTTATTTTTTAATACTATTCTAAAAAGACTAAATAAATATATTATTATATCACAATATTTGTTTTTAAAAACTGCTTCCATCCAAATAAAATAACATAAAATTAGAACTTACCTTTAAATAGAACATCATAAAGATAATCCTTTACCGACAAAACAATGTGTAAATATCAAAGACTAAATCCAAAAATCATTAATTATGTTTTCTTTAACTCAGCAAAAACTATCCATCATCCAAATTAAACGACTATTTAAATGCCATTTAAAATAACGACTGTTATCTGAAAGTGTGAAAAATATTTCACAGAACGCAAAATATAAAGGAAGAATGTAAATCATCTCCGTTCTAACAACTGAAACACACTTCCTTTCCCAAAAAAAAAAAATATCGGAAACGGAAATAGCTGTTTCAAAATACGAGAAAAAAAAACAGCTAAACAATCCCACTGACATAACGGTAACGAATATCCTAGAATATATAAACATAACATTCCTATTTATTTTTAATTTAATTAAATTATACCACATACTCATTAACTCCAAATATTTTAAATGGCTCAAAAAGTCGTGACCGAAAATACGTATTAATTCCACTCCATTATATGTAAATAGTCATACTTTAATTACCAACCCCAAAATAACAAAATATAACGTTTATTTTTAATTTACAATACTTTAAAAATATAAAAGTAGATTCGTACCTACTCAAAAGTGAACCTGCTTCCAACCGCGACTTTCCCTTTACCAAAATAACGCAAAAAGACAAAGAGTGGTTACAAAATAAACGATCCAAATTATATTTACTGTGAAAATTACTACTATATATGTCCATAATTGTTATATATATGGCTCGGAATTATGTGTAATTTAAAAAAAATTGTATAGTATATTGAGAATAAAAAATGTTTTTGCCTGTATATTAATTATATATTACATACTTTTAATATTTATTACATTAAGTATGAAAATATAAAAATATTTAATGTAATATTTATTAAAATTATTAAATAACTAAATGTGTAATAATGTATTTGTTTATCAGATTTAATTGTTTACAATATGACTAATATGTGAAAATTGTTATTATTAAAATGTATTTATTAATAATAATAATCATACATAAAAATATTGTAATGTTAAAAGAATCATTGATGATGATGTACATGTTCTAATTTGGATACTTATATTATATTATAAATTTAAACGTGTTCATAAATTAATATCATCATCAGTATATCACTATATGTATTAAAAATTTGTGACTTATGTTTTTTATTACACATGTTTGATGTTTTATTAAGAAACAATAATAGTATTATGTATGTATAATATCATACATTGCATTATGTAAACTAACCATTTTTTCTCTACAAATTAAAAGTACTTGTCAAGAAAATTACTGTAAAATGTGATTATTAAAAGAACATTGTCCTCCATTTTTGTTTATATGTATACCAAATATAGCTTAATAAAATGTATATATGTTCATATATTTCAAGTGTTGAATAAAACAATTTACAGGAAAGAAAACTGGTGTCATTATTTTGTATTACCTATAACAAAATAATTTTTATATATTTTTGCTAATGTATTATAACTGTAATGTTCTATCTATTTCTATATACCACATGTAAATAAATAACATACTATACACTGAAGTTCTAACAATAATTATTCATACACCCATATACATATAATATCAATATTTGAAAGACACATAATTAAATGTTTAAATATTCGGACTCCAATAACAATTTACTTTAGGTAATTGCTTCTCAAAAACCGTGATTAATTTACAATTCGAAATGCAAACACCATTTAATTAGAGTAAGTGCAGGACACAGAACATATTAAATTTACTCTTCCAACTCCAATTAACAATTAATTTAAGTAACAGCAGGACATTAAATAATAATTAATTACTATAAAGAATTAAATGTTAAAAAAAGAATAATGTAATACCATTAAATTTAATTTAATATAATAAATGTAATTTAAATAGAATCTTAATTTATGTTTTCCCTGTACCCCTATAACTAAAAACTGACCCTGAAACCTAAAAAATACCCCTACACCCACAAACTAAAAACTGACCCTGAAACCTGACAAAACCCCTTCACCAACAAACTAAAAACTGACCCAGAAACCTAAAAATACCCCTTTACCCACAAACTGAAAACTGACTCTGAAATCTCACAAAACTCCTTTACCCACAAACTAAAAACTGACCCAGAAACCTAAAAATACCCCTTTACCCACAAACTGAAAACTGACTCTGAAACCTCACATAACTCCTTTACCCACAAACTAAAAACTGACCCTGAAACCTGACAAAACCCCTTCACCAACAAACTAAAAACTGACCCAGAAGCCTAAAAATACCCCTTTACCCACAAACTGAAAACTGACTCTGAAACCTCACAAAACTCATTTACCCACAAACTAAAAACTGACCCTGAAACCTGACAAAACACCTTCACCAACAAACTAAAAACTGACCCAGAAGCCTAAAAATACCCCTTTACCCACAAACTGAAAACTGACTCTGAAACCTCACAAAACTCCTTTACCCACAAACTAAAAACTGACCCTGAAACCTGACAAAACCCCTTCACCAACAAACTAAAAACTGACCCAGAAGCCTAAAAATACCCCTTTACCCACAAACTGAAAACTGACTCTGAAAGTTCACAAAACTCCTTTACCCACAAACTAAAAACTGACCCTGAAACCTGACAAAACCCCTTCACCAACAAACTAAAAACTGACCCAGAAGCCTAAAAATACCCCTTTACCCACAAACTGAAAACTGACTCTGAAACCTCACAAAACTCCTTTACCCACAAACTAAAAACTGACCCTGAAACCTGACAAAACCCCTTCACCAACAAACTAAAAACTGACCCAGAAGCCTAAAAATACCCCTTTACCCACAAACTGAAAACTGACTCTGAAACCTCACAAAACTCCTTTACCCACAAACTAAAAACTGACCCTGAAACCTGACAAAACACCTTCACCAACAAACTAAAAACTGACCCAGAAGCCTAAAAATACCCCTTTACCCACAAACTGAAAACTGACTCTGAAACCTCACAAAACTCCTTTACCCACAAACTAAAAACTGACCCTGAAACGTGACAAAACCCCTTCACCAACAAACTAAAAACTGACCCAGAAACCTAAAAATACCCCTTTACCCACAAACTGAAAACTGACCCAGAAACCTAAAAATACCCCTTTACCCACAAACTGAAAACTGACTCTGAAATCTCACAAAACTCCTTTACCCACAAACTAAAAACTGACCCTGAACACCTAAAATACCCCTTCGCACATAGACAAAATACAGACCCTAAACGCACAAAATGTACCTTTGATAAAACTACCCACCCTGATCCACTATAAAGTCTACATCCCACTCCTAAAAATATGATACCTTTATTTATTTAATATCTACTACATTATATATTTTTAATTCTTTTTAAAACATACACAAAATACCTCAATTTACAACAACAACATAATGGTGTTCATAAATTCGTATTTAAATAATATTTATATAAATTTTCGAATCGAAACTAAAATTAAATACAATGCGAAATTTTTACTTCTATGATTAGAGTATATTTATACACTACCCACCCTTATCCCCTTGAAAGTATACATTCCACTCATAAAATAATGTGAAAAATATTTTTAGTAAATAACTAAAAATAGTATAATGACACATCTATTTTAGTACATACACAACAGCAAACTTTAAAAATAAATACTATGGGCTCCATTAGGATGTCGGGCGGATTTGCTCCGCCAGGGTGGCGGTGCCACCGCCACCCTGGCGGAGCAAATCCGCCCGACATCCACAGGCCAATTCCCCCCCGCCATATTAGTATAGCGGAGGAGACCGCGGCGGTGCAAAACACCGCACGCATGTTTTCCGCCCGGTGGCCTTGCGGGCGGGGGAAAAAACTAGTAACATAGGCTCCATTAGGATGTCGAGCGGATTTGCTCCCCCAGGGTGGCGGTGGCACCGCCACCCTGGCGGAGCAAATCCGCCCGCCATCCTAATGTAGCCCTATATTCAAAATAAATCGATATTATTTCGCATAATTCGAAATATTCATTGAAATTTTATAAATTTCGCACATTTAAATAAAATTGCGAAATTTTAATTTATATAATTACCCTATATATTTTTAAAACACTACCCACCCTTATCCCCTATAAACTCTACATCCCGCTCCTAAATTTATTGTACAAATATTATAAAAATATAATGTAATATTTTAATATTAATAATATTTTTTTGTACATACACAAAAATTAATCTTAATATTTAATGTACTCCCTAAATTTCTATCAAATTTCGACTACTAAAAAAATTTTTTGTTAAATATCGAAATTTTAAAATCTAAAGGAAATGCGAAATTTAATATTTTTCAATTTCACTATACTTTTTTAAAACACTACCCACCCTTATCCCCTATAAACTCTACATCCCGCTCCTAACATTAATATACAATTATTTAATAAAAATGAAAACTTTAGATATATTTACACAATTTAATAATATATATCCAAAAGCAAAGAACAAAACATTTAACAATACTCAAGAATTTTATATGAAATTTCGCTTTTTTTAAAAATTTGAATTAAATTTCGCAAATTTAAAATTTAACTTCAAATGCGAAATTTATTATTCCATATTTACACTATACTTTTTTAATACACTACCCACCCTTATCCCCTATAAACTCTACATCCCGGTCCTAGGCTTCTAACTAAAAAAATGAAATTAAATGTAAAAATTACCTTATACATAAAAAACATTTATCTAGATCATTACTTAACATACTTTAAAACATCACTTTTACATATCGATATTTTTGTCAATCGATATTTTCAGCATCGATATTACTGCTTTCGAAATTCATGTCTTCGATATTTTTGACACACACATGAATCGATATTTTCTACGACGATATTTTTGTTTTCGAAATTTCTTACCATCGATATTTTGGACTCGATAATATGGTACATCGACATTAACAACTCGATATTTTGACTGTCTACCACATCTATGGCCTTCTCACACTCATTATCTTGCAACTGTTTAGTCGCTTGCTCAAGAGTTAACTCTTCTTGTTCTTTCTGTTCTTTCTTCAACCTTTTCATTTCTCTCTGTTTAGATTCCTTCCGCCAATAACGAAAAGAATCAAACATTGCCGGCCGGGCTTTCTTCCTAAACAATTTCGCTTCTAAATTGTCGAGAATCTCGGGTTCAAAACTACCGTGCAGTGGCCAACTAAGGACACCATCCTTCTTACAGTAACGGACCCATACCTTATTATAGGATATAGGACCCACGCCATGCTTACAATATAGATCATATAGGGGAGTCCCAATCGGAGGAACCAGACATGAGTCCTCCAATTGTGAATCACTGTTGCAACTAAAACAAGACAACATACAATTTTTCCGACTTACCATTTTCAGTCTGGAACACAAAACAAACAAAACACGGAACAGATATGTGCACTCGAACCAAGAACTCAGGCCTACCAAAACGAACTGATGTATCGATACCCAAACTAAACCAAATAGATTATCGTAACTAGAACAACCAATGATAATCCTACGAAACTAAACCAAACCAAGAACTGATCAAGGATCTTAACAACCCTCACAAAGTAACCAACTAGCTATCACTAAATACTTAACTGAGGCACTGGAGACGTCACCAAGGAGAAACCCGTCACGTTTCGCTGTACTAAGGACTGCACCTCGGGTCCAAGACAGGGCGACGGTCAAGGCAACGGACCACTTCAGCCGTCCTGAACGGGAAACCCTCGTGGAAGAGAACTTCGGGCCACTTGTGCGATATGCCGGGATCGATGAAGTGGGGCGCCTCCCTCAGGAATCTTCACACGAAGCTTCTCGAACTCTTCAGGCTTTTGGACCGGTACCGAATGACGTCGCCCCACGTTGGGCGCCAATTGGAGTTCTGGACTTTTTGGTTCCGTCCAGAGGTGTCAGGGAACAACACCCGAAGACCCCGGAGTTCCACCTGCCTTGGTGCACTAATGAACAGAAACACGGGCTTCTCGATGGTGGCGTCAAAGACCAAAGGTTTATTACTGCAGGGACACAGAAGTCACAGAAACTACACACGGGCAGATTCTAGGAGCCTGTTCGATTTGTACAAAGAGGGTTGCTCCTTATATACTAAAAATTAAGCTTCAGGCAAATTCTTTACATGTTAGTACATTCCCAAACCTTTGTGTCCTAAACAATAAATATTTGGCGTTGCACAGGAATCATCGATAATATCTGATGCCAAACATTACGAACGAGGGGTTCCCACTTTTCCATCACAATATCATGTCAGCTTTCCATTCAAGACCCGGACCGCCTCATCGTAAAGTTCGTTACCTCCCCCTAATAAAGGCCCAGAAGGAAAGGAGCAGAGCCAGGTGCAGAAGATAGAAAAGTAGGATAAGGGATGTTTGTGGGTTGTAAATGGGCAAGGCTACCGGCTTCGGCCACCTAATCGTGATCAAGCCAACGACCACAAGAACCAGTATAGCTGGACTGGCCTCGGGCAAAGGAGGCAACCTTTGCTGAGTCACGTAGCTACAGCGTGATCTGGTTTAAGGTGCACGTGTCATGAAAGAGGTGAATCTCCGGCTAAGGTTACGTGTCCTTAATCGAAATGAAGTGATCAGAGGTTATTGCGTATGTGAGGGCAAGAAACACAAAATGGCGGCCATGATCTAAGATGGATGCCATGGGTAGATCAGAAATGTGTTTATAAAAGGGTTGCTCTTGCTCGTTGCGTAGCGAAAACACCAGGATATACTAAATGGATCATTTGCGGTTCGCTGATACCAATATTATGTATTTCCGACAAACTTGAAAACACGGGTTCAAATCGTCACGGAACCTCAGGGGGAGGGGTCTCTGTATGTATGCGGCGGCCGGGGGCGCTTCTGCGTATGCGGCAGGGGGTGGGGGGGGGAGTGTCTCTGTATGCGCTTGTGTGTGCGAGCGTGTGTGTGTGCAACGGAGGAGCGTGTGTGTGTGCGCGACGGGGGTCTCTGTATGTGTGCGTGCGTGTATGTGTGCTTGTGTGTGTGTCTGTGTGTGCGCATGCGTGCAGAGGGTGCCTGTGTATGTATGCTTCCCAGGAGACAGACACGGCGAGCGCGTTCGCGCGCGCGTGGCCTGCGGAAGAGGCAAAGCGCGTGACCCAGACTGTCTCCTGGGAAGCATGCTCCTTGACATAAGATCTCGGCGAGTACAGCGCTGACGCGCTGTATCGCTACGAGACCTAAAAACGGCCCACATTAGCATAATGCCTTTCCTCAAACGACTGCTTCGGCGTAATCTTATAAAAATAAAAAAAGTGTGGGGGGTTAAAAAAAATGTACATGTTAGTTTACACTGCTGAAATACACCTAGGAACAAGTGAGGCCACTTCTACTCACGCCCCCTGCCCCCGCTCGGTATGTGCACACGTTAATGGGCCGGCCCGAGAGACAAAGGGAGTGATACCTCTGCCAGTTGCTAAACAGGAGGTAATGAGCGCCCATCGGCCTATAGAAGGGCTACTCGGGCACCCACTGGGCCGCTGGCTGTGTTCGAACAATAGAGACAGCGCCCAAATCGGCCCCCAGACTGCTCAAAAAAGCAGCCCACAGCAGGGACCTGGACACGGGCCCCTCAGGCATTGCACAAATGCCCCCCCCCCCCCCTTACCAATCCGACGCTGGTTTTGGAGTGTCTCGAGCAGCTGTTGCTCTGCACTAAAACCCGCCCCTTCAGGGCCACGCCCCCTCATCACACAGTATAAAAACATCACAAGTTGAGAAGTTTGAAACCGGATGGAACCTTCTTTCTCGGGAGTGAGCGTTGGACCCCAAATGAAAATGACCCCTATCCAGCAAATCGACCCTCTGTACCCCGGAAAATGGAGAGACGACTCCTGTTTCTGGGAGGGAGAGTTTTTACAAAATCGTCAAGTGCGAGAGGCCAAGGGAGAGTGTTTGTCCGGCGGAGGGGAGGGCTCTCATCGGCGCCACCGCACCTTAGAAGAGGAGTGCTTGGACCTGGCAGCCCCCCGCTTCCCCGTGATCTGGCTGAAACATGTCACCACACTGGACTATTTCTATAGCATTTTGAATGAAGGCGCTATCCGCGGCTCCGACAGGACCTTTATCCTGAAGGGGGAGCCCGCACGCCTGAGAGTCTCCTGCTGGTCCCCGCACATCCCGCGCCCAGAAGTGGAGCGCTACAAGAGCAAGCGCTTGGAGGACTTCGTGCAGCGCTACGACCGCATCAGCACCACCGACCGCCAACTCTCCCCAGAGGAGCTTGAGATACGGAATATGCTGGCCAACTCCCCGGCGCTGCGCGACGACTCCCGCTACGGGAACTTCCAGTTCACCCAGCGCCTCGTGGAGCTGCTGAGGAGCTACAAGCAGCAGCACTGCGGGGGGCTGGAGCCGGAACTGAGGGTCTTGGGCACCGAGGCCTACAAACTGGAGGTGGTGCACTGGGTGCTGATCCACAGCCCGTACCTGGCATGCTTCGACCACCTGCCCCTGCTGGATTCCGTGTGGCCCCGCTCCGAAACAGGGGACCGGATTTGGGCGCCTGAGTCCACCACAAACCTCTACACATGGTACATAGACCCCCCCACGGGCCACATGTTTAAGTATCCAATGGACTCAAACCCAGGGAAGAAGTACGACCCCTCCAGGTGGAACAACGTGGTCTTCGCCTTCTACCTGCCCGGGGGTCGCACCCTGAGCCTGGGACGGGGCCCCCTCCTGAGAAACGTGGCGGCCTGTGAGACGGCAAGGAGTCTGTGGGGGGACAGCGGACGCGTCCTGAGACACCCCCCGGGGAAATATGTATCGAAAGAGCAGGCGCAATATATCAATTCAATTCAATTCAAAGAAAACTTTATTTCGGATTGTAAGAAATCCATAAAAGTCACATATTACATAAAATATACATGTTTAAAAATAATTTAGACAGTTTCCATGAATAATTAAAATCTGTAGTTGGTTTTTCAGATAACAATGTAAACAATCAAAGTCAGATTATTTAAAGTGCGTTTCAATGTGCATTTCAATTTAGCTAGAGTACTTAGTGCATGGGAGGCGTTTTTAGGTACGTAGGCATTTCAGGGAGCTTCCATGGATTTCCGTGCATAGGAGACAACTTTCAGGAATGAGCTAGCACGGAAAATCAGTTCATCATTATCTAATTTTAAAAGCATAAAATATGATTGAGTTAGGGATACTGGTCTTTGTTTTTTAAAATACGGGACTAAAAACCACTTAATATATTTCATGAACAATTTACAATGGAAGAAAAAGTGTAAGTCATTTTGCCTGCTGTGTCCGTCGCAGGGGCAGGGGCCAAGCTCGTGTCCAAGATTCCTCGTACTATAGCCCATTGGAAAGGAAAGCAAGTATTTTAGAGATCCAGCTCTTAGACGAAATAAAAGTGACCTTTCCCAATTGGTCGTGGGGAGTCTTAGGTATAGAGGTATTTGCTGTGGAGATAGATCATTGTTTATGTTGGTCACATAAAATTTGACAGATTGTTTTTGTAGTTCTGTCTCCAACCTCTTTTCCCTGAAGAGAGCATAAAGTTCAGTTTGTGTGTCCTTTTTGTCCGTGCTCTTTATCTGGGAAGGGTCATTAAAAAGATGAGTTTTGCCAATGCTATCTAGGCTTTCCTTTGTTGCCCGAAGCCACGGTATGCTCATACCTTTATCACAGTTTAAACATTCGGACACAATTTCCTGTGTTAAGGTAGCACGTTCATTGGCCCAGATGGACAGCCAAAATATAGCAGGCCGTGTAGAAATAAAATCGGTTATATAGGGCAGGTTGAGCTCGGCATGGCAAATATACCCAGAAGAGGATATTGGAGCTCCTAGAAGTTTTCTGCATAGCCGGTTTTCTTCAGTCTGCAGGCTGGATGGACTTACTATTCCCCAAATTTCTGCGCCATAGGTTGCAACCGGGACACATTGCAATTTATAAATTTTTACAAGTGCCTCGGTTGTTTCTGACCTTTTTGGTCGCGGCAAGGCAAGGATTGAATTTATGGCCTTTGAGAACTTGCCTGTGGCGTGGGCGAGATGCCCACTCCACAGGCCGTTCGCAGCAAAGACCATGCCTAAGTAGGGGAATGAGTTGGTAGAGTATAGCTTTTCTTGTCCAATCGAGATGGAGTTGAGTTGTTTAGCCCCTGGTCCACATGTCATGATGAATGATTTTTTGAAATTTACCTTCAAGTCCAGGTTCCCCATAAAATGTGCAAAACTCTTGACCAGGGCACGGAGAGCGTTCGGTGTTAGGCCCATGATCACCGCATCATCTGCATAGAGGAGTGCGGGTAACAGATTCCCTTGAATTTTTGGCACATCCGTTGTTGTTTTTTTCAAGGAGTTGCTTAGTCCGTTTATATATATGATGAACAACAGGGGTGCTAAAACGCACCCCTGTCGGACGCCTCTTTCTACTTTAATTGCCCCCGAAATTTCACCCTCCATTCCAATTCGTACCTGGGCTTTAGTGTCCACATGTAGGTAAGCTAGGAAATGTACCAGGGGTTCATCAAGGCCGTATGAAAGTAGTGTCGCCCACAGCTTCGATCTATTCACTAAGTCGAATGCGGACGACAAGTCCATAAAGGCCAGGTAAATAGGAGAGGCCTTGGCTATAGTATATTTGCCTATTATGAGATTAAGGTTCAGGCACTGTTCAGTTGTCCCAACCTTACTTCTGAAACCCATCTGGCATCTGTCCAGCACCCCTGTTTCTTCGGCCCAATCATTTACTCTGTTGTACAACACCCGGCCCAAAATTTTCAGGGTGTTGTCTAGGAGTGAGATGGGCCTATAGTTCGCAGGGTCAGATCTTTCGCCTTTTTTATAGATAGGCACTATTGTGCTTGTTGACCAGGTAGCAGGGATGGCGCCTATCACTGCACTATTGAAAACATTTACCAGAATAGGCCCCCAAAATTCTGGTTTATGTTTGATTAAGTCAATTGGGAGGCCATCAGGCCCTGGCGCCTTGTTCCCCAGGCTTTGGTTGATGGCCAGAACGACCTCCCCCAGGGTTATATCCAAAGGGCTCAGTTTGTCGGGGTTAAAGGCTTCTGACTCAGCAGCAGGATTGGCATATATTTTAGAGAAATGTTGCTCCCAATTCTGGCTTGAGATAGTACAGCTGATTGGTGACAGTTGTTTCCCCATGTCCCGCATCTTCCTTACAGCGGGCCAAAAAGTTGCACTATTACCCACGGCAGCGGAAACTGAAAGTTCGTTCCAATGTTCCTCTATCATGGTGGCCTTCCTTATCCCTATAGCTGTTTTGTAGGCTTGCCTTGCGGAACGTACATCTACTTGATTCCTTGGTTTCGAATTTAATGCCTTACGAAGGGCCTTATTTGCCCCGGAACAACAGCTGTCAAACCACCTAGGTTCGCCGTTATTATTCCTGAAGGGGACTGTCAGTAGGGTCTTAATGACATGACACAGATTTTCAAAGTCTTTAATTATTCTGTGGTGGTTCCCATCGGTGAGTGAACAAGAGGCAGCTGTAGGTTGATGGTTATTTATAATAGTGTCCATAATGGCTCCACAATTTGCCCCTTTCCACTTTAGCCTGAGGGTATCTGTTGATGTCATGATGTCCCTTGCTCCCAAGGTGCGGGGGGGTGCTTGGATTGGGCCCACTCTTAAGCTAAGTTCTAAAGCATTATGGTCTCCAAAGGCTGTTTCAACCACTCTTGCTTGGATGACTTTATCCAGTAGTTCCACAGACGTGAAGATGTAATCTACTGTACTCGAGAAGTCTCTCCCTCTAAAGGTTGGAATGTAAGCAGTATCGCTACTTATAAATGTGTCCATTATATTAGATAGGGTGTGGGTATTTATAAAATTTTTCAGTTCATTCCCACGTTTAGTAGCCCTATCTGGTTGGTTAGCGCCTGCTTTAGTTTCCGACAATTTGGCATTAAAGTCTCCAGCTAGGATGAGCCCAGTATTTACACTGTTGTTTGCTGATTCGGTTATTTTTGTGATGTTATCGAATAGCTCAATATAGTTCTTGTTAGGGGTCGAGTGAAAGTCATTATTATAAAAGTTGATCAGGTGTAACGGTGATCTACATGTGAACTCGATGATTTGAATGTTTCGGCTCTTAGTTGGTATTGGCTTAATGGCCCCCCCTAGGGTTGTTCTGAACCCGATCAGCAAACCTCCCATAGGGCGACCAAAGGCTGGCTTTTGAGCACAGATGCTATAACATTCAAAACCCTCTATGGCTATTTCAGAGGTGGCCCATGTCTCTTGTAACATTATAATATCTTTGTTAGATATAAATTTTAACCATTCCTGGTCCGACACCCGTTGTTGGAGTCCAGCTACATTCCAGCTAACAATTGTTAACACACTATTAGGATTTTTGTGGGTAGGTACCTCTATGGGGTTGGATGTTTCACAACCTGTGGTGTAGTCCATAACTTGACATTTCCTTGCTGGTGACAGCCTATGATGGTTTTGGGCCAGATGGGTACTTAAGTTCTCCTTATCATACTGCTCCGTGGTTTTATCTGACTCCTCGTGGCAGCCCAGTTTTATTCCCTCCAATTCAATGTTCTCCAGCCTCGGTGGTGAAGGGAGTCAATCAACCATCTCAAGGCTGCTGAATCTATTGAAAACTGGTATGCCCCCATAGGTATCTCTGTTTAGTATATTCCTATGGGGGTGTCTATAATTGTCGGGCCCCCACTCACCCCAGTTGTTTCCCACCTCTTCTTGCCCCACCTGGCACCAGTTTCTTTCGAAGGTCTGATCATACTGGTTGAATCTCCTGGATGGATAGAAAAATGAGAGGTGCCTTGTTTCAATACCTTCGTTATACCCCTCACTTCTCCATGAGCAAATATGTTCTACCGTGCGTGGGTCGTCAAAGTTAACAATCACACAATCACCAGGTGTTTTCTGTGTCTCACGGCCCACCCACGGTACTCTTCTGACTGCTAGGATTTTACTCCTGCAGTATGGGGGTAGGGGTCTGTTGTTGTTTAACCAGAAGCTGACTTTATTTAAGAGAGACCAGGTGGGCTCTTCAATATTGTCCGGTGTCTCGGGGACTCCCGTCATTACCACTACGTATGGGCTAGAACCGGGGGGCAAGTTGGCATGAAATCTTCCATGATTTCCTTTATTCTTGTCCCTATGGTTACTAGTGGTATCCCCCTTTGGTTGTGTTGGGTTAAGTTGTTTCCCCCGTGAAATTGTATTTGCGGTTGGTGGGTTTGTTTTTTTCGGAGCTTCTTTCGGAGGAGGGGTTGGCTTATGTATATTGCTAGGGACTATGGCTGGTTTCTTTACAGCTTGTCCCGGGAGGGGTTGGATATGTGATTTTGCTGCCGCTAAGACTAGTGTGTCTTTAGTTGGTGGGCTTTTGACTAGGGCACTTAATTCGTTAAGTTGTTTTTCCATGTTACCTAGCCTTTTTTCAATGGTGGCAAGGTGGGCAGATATGATTTCCCCAACCTTTTTTATAAGTTGGTTTGTTGTGGAACAATCTTCTGATAGCCCCTCCTTAAGTGCCGGGTCTACTTTGTGACCTGACCCTACATTGGATTTCTTGCTAGTCTTCTTTTGGTTATTGGGTGGGTTTTTCCCTTGCTTACTCTGGGGAAGATGGCTTCCAATAGATGTATTTGAGCCATTGGGCTGTTTCTGTTTCTGTACGGCTCCTTCCCTGAGCCCTCGTAATGCTCTTGAGGTGGGGGTTGAATCCACAAGAGTGTGCGTAGTGGTCGCATCTCGAGAAGGGGAAAGATTGTTAACCATCGGGTCAAGGTCTATAGACATGATTGGGTCTGTGACTTGATCGCATATTGTGTCTGTTATTAAGGTAGGAGGTGGTTGGGATTCTACAATAGGTATTATGCCCGAACTCTCAGGGGGGCCCATTGTTGGAATGGAGTTAGTGACGAAATCCAGTTGTGTGTGGAAGTTATCAGTAATGTTTAGATTTGGCGATTTCTCCAGGCTCCGTAATGAGTCTGAGAGCAGTTGTGTTACTGATAAGTCCACGGTGTTGGGTATAGTGTGGATCTCTACACTGGCACTAAGTCCGGGGACACCGTCAGCAAGATCATTCCTATTGGGTGTGTTTGCTGTGGCAAGGAGACCCAAGGAGGAGCGTTTGGCTTGGGCCAGTTCCAAGGAGACTCTTCGCTCCAATAGGGAAATTCCATGATCGATTGCTTCGTTGGCCCTGAAGATGAAATTATCGATTGGTCCGGTGACCTTTCCGGCTCCTGCAGCAGTCTTGCTACGACTACCCCTTGTTGACATTGCAGAGAGAATAAAAATTTTAATCGCCGATTTGGGCAGTGTATATCAAGATCTTAGTCTTACTTGTGGGATGGTCCGGATTGATGGATGTCAGCGGGGTGGCCCGGCCCGTCCTCCGTCGTCCTCGGACGGCCTCAGACGGCCCGCCCTTTGCCCGGGCTTAGCCCCGGGCGTCCCGCTCGCGTCCCGCGACGCTGAGGGCTTCCTGTTTTGTAATGCCCCTCCCGGCGCGTTTACCGCGTCGGGGAACGCGCCGCCGCTGAGCCTGATGGGATTTGTAGTCCCAAAGCGGCGGCGCGACTGGTGGCGGGAAGTGCAGGTCCTCGGTCCGCTGGTCTGTCCCTGTGCGCTCTCCCAAGCTGGCGCTGACAGGTAGGGTGGTGTTTCACTGGTTGCCTCTGTGCCTCTGCCTTTCGAGTGGAAAATGCCTCCCCCCGCTCCACCGAGGGCTTCCTGTTTTGTAATGCCCCTCCCGGCGCGTTTACCGCGTCGGGGAACGCGCCGCCGCTGAGCCTGATGGGATTTGTAGTCCCAAAGCGGCGGCGCGACTGGTGGCGGGAAGTGCAGGTCCTCGGTCCGCTGGTCTGTCCCTGTGCGCTCTCCCAAGCTGGCGCTGACAGGTAGGGTGGTGTTTCACTGGTTGCCTCTGTGCCTCTGCCTTTCGAGTGGAAAATGCCTCCCCCCGCTCCACCGAGGGCTTCCTGTTTTGTAATGCCCCTCCCGGCGCGTTTACCGCGTCGGGGAACGCGCCGCCGCTGAGCCTGATGGGATTTGTAGTCCCAAAGCGGCGGCGCGACTGGTGGCGGGAAGTGCAGGTCCTCGGTCCGCTGGTCTGTCCCTGTGCGCTCTCCCAAGCTGGCGCTGACAGGTAGGGTGGTGTTTCACTGGTTGCCTCTGTGCCTCTGCCTTTCGAGTGGAAAATGCCTCCCGCATTATATCATTCACGAAGAGCGAGTTAAAGCCTCGTCTGCATGGCAGTAATTTGTGTTTTCATTCACTTTATATCAATAATCAGACACAGCCCCGGCACAGCCGCCTCTTGGACCGCCTTGCTTTCTCCCCGTCCTCCTCCTGCCACTGAAGGCCGCGCTCTCTCCCAACAGAAACCGACAGCTGGGAGATTCACCCGACCCGCGGGCTGCCCTTGGGTTTTCATATTGTGACTGGTGCTCCTGTAAAGCGCTGCAATACCTCCGAGTGAAGTCAGCGCTACATACAACTGCAAAAAATGTATTACTTTTAATATTCAAAGCTTAAGCTGTTTTTTTTTTACTTGCTAAAACGCGCATGTTATACCCGCCCAATAAAGCCATTATAAATCTACTCTTTATGTTTTCCTAAAGTTTAATGTTAAACGCTCAGAAAATCTACTTTTCCGAATTGGATAATCCTTTAAACCTTTCATGTCTGGTGAGAGCTGCTATGATGCATACTGAAACGGTACACAGTTGGCATAAGAGCCTACATATCAAGTTAGTTAATTTTTTTAAGTGAGTCTTGCAGAAAAGTCCAATTGTTATGTAGAATATTCTAGTTCAGCTGTTGCGCCCTGAGCATGTCATTGTTGCAGGATGTTAAAGTGGCCCTTGGGCTCAGAGAGGCCATGTCTGGGTCAGGCAGTGGTGCCTGTCTTACGGTGTCTGCCTATTAGTAGATCTTAAGTTGCGAGTTGGGGTGGTGGGTTGGCGGGAGTCGTGAGTCTAAGACAACGTCCTGATAGTCCCTCGAGGCCGTGAGGAAGGTTAGGGGCGTCTGAGGGGTGCCAGGGCAGCCTGGGCAGTATTGTGAAGGGCTAACAGGATGAAGCGCCTCAGACCTGTTCAAGCGCTGAGATCTCTGGGAAGAAGCGGGCACAGCAGGCTGGTGAGCCCACATGCCACAGAAACTCTGCCACCTGCAGGTTTGATGCCAATCGCATTGCCCAGGAGGCAGAGTGTCCTTTGTAGTGATCTGTGCATACATTACAGGTCACAGACTCCAATACCTGGTAGATAGTTTGGTGGGATAATGCGTCTGCTGCTCCGTGGGTGTGTGTATAATTGTGTCCTCAAGGTTAGCTCTATTTTATGTTATACATTGATGTAGCAAAAGCTGTCTCCAGTCGCAGCAGGGCACATGGCACAGAACATTTTAATGTCAAGAGGAGCATCTCTGACTGAAGGGGCTGTGTGTGCTTGCATCAGAAAGGAAGTGAGATTACAAAAACAAGCATTGGCAAAGTCAGTAGTTGTGGTCTATAACGAGGGCAAGGTCATCTTCAATAGATCTGGCTCGAGTGAACACATTTTGAGCTGATTAAAACAATGTGCATCGTATACTTACGTAGAGGTGCTTTCGGGTTGGTTGGCTGGATGAGTGGGTGAATGAATAAATGGGCAGAGACTTCATGTGAGAGGCAAGGGTGGGGTTTTGAAGCTGACTAACGGAAGATAGGTTACGATCAATAACGTTGTCAGAATATTGACTGACATAAATATTTTATTGTAAATACCATCTACCAAAATATCCCCCCACCCCCCCAGTGAGTTAATAATAAACATTCTACACCTAACAGGGCGATATTTTAGGGCACAACATATGTCAGGCAGCGTTTCTGACAATGGCATTCTTACAAGCAAAGAGAGCGGTGTGAGACAAGTGGCAGTGCATGGAAAAGGGGCAGTGACATGTGAGTGAATTCGTGGAAAAGTGCAGGGGTGCATGACTGAATGAATGAATGGGTGAATGCATGAATGGGGGAGGTGCTGAGGCAGTCTGTGAGAAGGAACAGTGAAGCTGCTAAAGGATTGAAACATAAAGGAGAAAGCAGCCGAGACACAAGGGATGGGGGACAACGCACAGCAAGTACTTAATTTGTGCCTGTGTTTGCCAGTGCTTGGCACCAGCGTTTAAGTATATTTACCATCACGTGTTTATGACAGCAAGTACTTAATTTGTGCCTGTCTTTGCCAGTGCTTGGCACCAGCATTTCCGTAGATACATCATCACATGTTTTATGACGGCTTAACACATGGTGGTGCCATCTGTCTATTGTTTAGCAACACTCTGTAAATTCTGGTGGTGGTGGACGTGGTAGTGGACCACCACCAGAATTTACGGTTAGGATCCATGCTGTGTGGATCCTTGGGAGCGAACGTCAGCGCTTTACAAATGCACATAAATATCAAATATCAAATGATTCAAAAAGGGGGGTGGTTATGGACAGAGTATCTGAATTAAGCAGAACACTCCTACCCAGTCCAAAGATCAGGGCTTGATCCATCACCGTTTTTTAGCTCACTGCACCATCCCAGTTCAGAACCTGGCTACATGCAAATTAGTCTGTCCCTGGCCCAGTGCATCATGGGAACAGGGCAGACCAAACTACCAAGCCAATTCTTTTACTGGAAAGGAAACAAGCTTCGGGGACCGGTTTCTGGCATTACAGCCGTCTTCGGCCCAGTAGTTAGGTCTGCCCTGTTCCCATGAGGCATGGGGTCAGACTAATTTGCATATAGCCAGGTTCTGAACTGGGATGGTGCAGTGAGCTAAAAAACGGTGATGGATCAAGCCCTGATCTGTTGACTGGGTAGGAGTGTTCTGCTTAATTCAGATACTCCGTCCATCACCACCCCCTTTTTGAATCGTATGGATCCTAATGGCAACTGTGCCAGCTATTTGAACACCACATCCACCACCACTACCATATCCACCATCACCACCACATTCACCACCACCATGTCAAACACCCCCAAGTCCTCCACCACCACCACCCATGTCCAACACCACCACATCCACCACCACCAGGTCCACCACCACCAGGTCCACCACCACCACGTCCACCACCACCATGCCCTCCACCACCACCACGTCCACCGCCACCACATCAACCACCACCACCACCACCACCACCTCCACAACCATCACATCCACCACGTCAACCATCACATCCACCACCACGTCCAACACCACCACCGCCACCACATCCACCACCATGTCCACCACCACGCCCACCACCAAATCTACCACCACCACCTCCATGTCCACCACCACCATGTCCATCATCAGGACAACCACCACCACCATGTCTACCACCACCACGCTCTCCACCACCACCATGTCCACACATTCAACACGTCCACCACCACCATGTCAAACACCACCACATCCACCACCACCATGTCCATGACCACAACCACCATGTCCACCACCACCATGTCCACCACGTCCAACACCACCACCGCCACCACATCCACCACCACGTCTACCACCACCACCACGCCCACCACCACATCTACCACCACCACCTCCACGTCCACCACCACCATGTCCTTCATCAGGACAACCACCACCACCATGTCTACCACCACCACGCTCTCCACCACCACCATGTCAAACACCACAACATCCACCACCACCACCACCATGTCCATGTCCACCACCACCATGTCCACCACCACCACGTCCACCACCACCAAGTCCACCACCACCATGTCCAGCACATCCACCACCACATCGTCCACCACCAGGTCCACCACCACCATGTCCACCACTACCATGCCCTCCACCACCACCATGTCCACCGCCACTTGGTCAAGCACCACCACGTCCACCACCACCACATCTACCACCACCACATCCACCACCACCATGTCCACCACCACATACACCACCACCACTATGTCCACCACCAGGACGACCACCACCACCATGTCCACCACCACCACGTCCACCACATCAACCACCACCACCTCCACAACCACCACGTCCACAATGTCCACCACGTCAACCATCACATCCACCACCACCACCACCATGTCCACCACCACCACATCTACCACCACAACCATGTCCATCACTAGGACAACCACCACCACATCCACCACCACCATGTCTACCACCACCATGTTCACCACCACCACCATGTCCACACATCCACCACCACCCTGTCAAACACTAAAACATCCACCACCACCACCATGTCCATGACCAGAACCACCTCGTCCACCACCACCACGTCCACCACCACCACGTCCACCACCACCACATCCACCACCACCAAGTCCAGCACGTCCACTACCAGGTCCACCACCACCAGGTCCACCACCACCAGATCCACCACCACCATGTCCACCGCCACTAGGTCAACCACCACCATGTCCACCGCCCACCACGTCCACCACCACCACCACCACATCTACCACCACCACATCCACCACCATCATGTCTGCCACCAATATGTCCACCACCGGGACCACCACCTTGTCCACCACCACCATGTCCACACATCCAACACGTCCACCACCACCATGTCATACACCACCACATCCACCACCACCACCATGTATCGAAGCGCCTTGGGACCCTCCGGGTAAGTAGTGCGCTATATAAATGCCTATACATTTACATTTACCATGTCCACCTCCACGTCCACCACCACCACCGTGTCCACCACCACGCCAACCACCACTAGGTCAACTACCACCATGTCCACCAAGCCCACCACCACATCCAGCCTGTCCATCACCACCAGGTTCACCACCACCAGGTCCACCACCACCATGCCCTCCACCACCGCCACTAGGTCAACCACCACCACATCCACCACCACCACCATGTCAACCACCACATCCATCACCACATCCCCCACCATGTCCACCACCACAACGTCCACCACCACTACATCTACCACCAACATGTTCACCACCAGGTCCACTAGCACCACATCTCCATCCATCAAGACCACATACACTATGTCCACCACCACATCCACCACCACCACCACCACATTCACCAACACTACATCCACCATGTTCATCACCAGGACAACCAACACCACCATGTCTACCACCACCACGCCCTCCACCACCACCATGTCCACACATCCAACACGTCCACCACCACCATGTCAAACACCACCACATCCACCACCACCATGTCCATGTCCACAACCACCATGTCCACCTTCACCACGTCCACCACCACCATGTCTACCACCACCACGTCCAGCACGTCCACCACCACATCATCCACCACCAGGTCCACCACCACCATGTCCACCGCTACCATGCCCTCCACCACCACCATGTCCACCGCCACTAGGTCAACCACCACCATGTCCACCACCACCACCACATCTACCACCACCACATCCACCACCATGTCTATGTCCACCACCAGGTCAACCACCACCACGTCCATCACCACCAATTCCACCACCACCACACCCACCACCGCATTCACCACCACCATGTTCACCACCACCACCATGTCCACCACCACAACATCCACAACCAACACATCTACCACCACCACACCCACAACCAACACATCCACCACCATGTCCACCACGTCCACCACCACCACCATATCCACCACAACATCCAGCATCACCACATCCACCAGCACCACCACCACCACAGCAACCATCACCACATCCACCACCACATCTACCACCACCACCATGTCCACCACCACCACGTCCACCACCACCATGTCACACATCACCACTTCCATCGCCACCATGTCTACCTCCACATCCACCACCACCACCATGTCCTCCACATCCACCACCACCATGTCCACCACCCCACATCCACCAACACATCCTCCACCATGTCCAACACCACCACCACCACCATGTCTACCACCACCACCATGTCCATCACCACTACGTCCACCACCACCACGTCCACCACCAACATGTCCACCACCACAACGTCCACATCTATCATGCCCACATTCACTGCATCCACCATCACGACATCCACCACCACGACATCCACCACCACAACATCCACCACCAGCATTTCCACCACCAGGTCCAACACCACCACGTCCACATCCATCACACCCACATCCACTACGTCCACCACATCCACCACCACCACCACCACCACCATGTCCACCACCAAATTCACCACCACCATGTCCAAAACCACCACGTCCACCACCACATCCACCACCATATCCACCACATCAAACACCACCACGTCCACCACCATGTCCACCACCACATTCACCACCACCACATCCACCACCACCATGTCCAAAACCACCATGTCCACGACCACATCCACCACCACCACGTCCACCACCACATCAAACACTACCACATCCACCACCATGTCCTCCACCACCACCACCACGCCCACCACCACGTCAAACACCACCACGTCCACCACCATGTCCACCACCACCATGTCCACCACCACCATGTCCACCACTACCACCCCATCCACAACCACCACCCCATCCACAACCACCACCACATCCAACACCACCATGTCCACCGCCACCACGTCCACCACCAACACGTCCACCATCAGGACCACCACCACCACGTTCACTACCACCATGCCCTCCACTACCACTATGTCCACCACCACATCCACCAGCACGTCCACCATCACATCCACCACCATCCCATCAAACACCACACCGTCTACCAACACCACCATGTCAAAAACCAACACATCCACCACCGCCATCACGTCCACCACCACCGCCATGTCCACCACAACCACATCCACTACCAGGTCCACCACCACCTCCTCCACCATCACCACGTCCACCACCACCACATCAACCACCACATCCACCACCATGTCAAACACCACCACGTCCACCACCACATCCACCAACACCACGTCAACCACCACGTCCACCATATCTACCATATCCACCAACACATCCACCACCATGTCCAACACCACCACATCCAACACCACCATGTCCACCATCACCACCACATCTCCCACCACCACCACGTCCACCACCACATCCACCACCACCACCACTTCCACAACCACTACATCCACCACCAGCATGTCCGCCACCATCACGTCCACATCCATTAGGACCACATCCACTATGTCCACCACCACCACATCCACCAACAACTTGTCCACCACCAGGTCTACCACCACCAACTCCACATACATCACGCCCACATCCACCACGTCCACCACCACCACCACCATGTCAACCACCACCACCATGTCCACCACCACATCCACCACCACATCAAAAATCACCACTACATAAATCACCACATCCACCACTACCACCACATCCACCACCACCACATTCACCATGTCCACCACCAGGTCCATCACCACCACATCCATCACCACCACATCCACCACCACCATGCCCTCTACCACCACCATGACCACACATCCAACACGTCCACCACCATGTCCACTACCACCATGTCAAACAACGCCACATCCACCACCACCACGTCCACATCCACCACCACCACCATGTCCACCAGCACCACACCCTCCACCAGCACCATATCCACGTCCATCATGTCCACCAACACATCCACCACCACCACCACGTCTAACACCACCACCATGTCGACCACCATGTCCACCACCACTGCATCCACCCCACCAACATGTCCACCACCACCACGTCCACATCCATCAAGACCACATCCACTATGTCCACCACATCCACCACCAACATGTCCACCACCACCAAGTCCACATACATCCGCTACATCCACCACATCCACCACCACCATGTTCACCACCACAACATCCACAACCAACACATCCACCACCACCATGTACACCACCACCACATCCACAACCAACACATCCACCACCATGTCCACCACCACCACATCCACCACCACATCCACCACCACATCCACCACATCCACCAGCACCACCACCACAGCAACCATCACCACATCTACCACCACCACTATGTCCACCACCACCACGTCCACCACCACCATGTCAAACACCACCACATCCTCGCCACCATGTCTACCTCCACATCCACCACCACAACCACCATGTCCACCACGTCCACAGCCACCACCATGTCCACCACCCCACGTCCACCAACACATCCACCACCATGTCCACAACCACATCCACCACCACCGTGTCCACCACCACGCCAACCACCACTAGGTCAACTACCACCACGTCCACCAAGCCCACCACCACATCCAGCCTGTCCATCACCACCAGGTCCACCACCACCAGATCCACCACCACCATGCCCTCCACCACCGCCACTAGGTTAACCACCACCACATCCACCACCACCACATCCACCACCACCACCACGTCAACCACCACATCCCCCACCACATCCCCCACCATGTCCACCACCACCACGTCCACCACCACTACATCTACCACCAACATGTTCACCACCAGGTCCACTAGCACCACATCTCCATCCATCAAGACCACATACACTAGGTCCACCACCACCACCACCACATTCACCAACACTACATCCACCATATTCATCACCAGGACAACCAACACCACCATGTCTACCACCACCACGCCCTCCACCACCACCATGTCCACACATCCAACACGTCCACCACCACATCCACCACCACCATGTCCATGTCCACAACCACCATGTCCACCTTCACCACGTCCACCACCACCATGTCTACCACCACCACGTCCAGCACGTCCACCACCACATCATCCACCACCAGGTCCACCACCACCAGGTCCACCACCACCATGTCCACCGCTACCATGCCCTCCACCACCACCATGTCCACCGCCACTAGGTCAACCACCACCATGTCCACCACCACCACCACATCTACCACCACCACATCCACCACCATGTCTATGTCCACCACCAGGTCAACCACCAGCACGTCCATCACCACCAATTCCACCACCACCACACCCACCACCGCATTCACCACCACCATGTTCACCACCACATCCACCACCACCATGTCCACCACCACAACATCCACAACCAACACATCTACCACCACCACAACCAACACATCCACCACCATGTCCACCATGTCCACCACCACCACCACATCCACCACAACATCCAGCATCACCACATCCACCAGCACCACCACCACCACAGCAACCATCACCACATCCACCACCACATCTACCCCCACCACCATGTCCACCACCACCACGTCCACCACCACCATGTCAAACATCACCACATCCATAGCCACCATGTCTACCTCCACATCCACCACCACCACCATGTCCTCCACATCCACCACCACCATGTCCACCACCCCACATCCACCAACACATCCACCACCATGTCCAACACCACCACCACCACCACCATGTCTACCACCACCACCATGTCTACCACCACCACCATGTCTACCACCACCACTACGTCCACCACCACTACGTCCACCACCACTACGTCCACCACCACTACGTCCACCACCAACATGTCCACCACCACAACATCCACATCTATCATGCCCACATTCACTGCATCCACCACCACGTCCACCACCACGACATCCACCACCACTACATCCACCACCAGCATTTCCACCACCAGGTCCAACACCACCACGTCCACATCCATCACATCCACTACATCCACCAAATCCACCACCACCACCATGTCCACCACCACATTCACCACCACCATGTCCAAAACCACCACGTCATCCACCACCATATCCACCACATCAAACACCACCATGTCCACCACCATGTCCACCACCACCACATTCACCACCACCACGTCCACCACCACCACCATGTCCAAAACCACCATGTCCACCACCACATCCACCACCACCACATCAAACACTACCACATCCACCACCATGTCAACCACCATGTCCACCACCACCACTATGTCCACCACCACGCCCACCACCACGTCAAACACCACCACCATGCCCACCACCACAATGTCCACCACTACCACCATGTCCACCACCACCCCATCCACAACCACTACCACATCCAACACCACCATGTCCACCACCACCACGTCCACCACCAACATGTCCACCACCAGGACCACCACGTCCACTACCACCATGCCCACCACTACCACTATGTCCACCACATCAACCACCACCATGTCCATTACCACTTCCACCACCACATCTACCAGCACATCCACCATCACATCCACCACCACCACATCAAACACCACACCATCTACCAACACCACCATGTCAAAAACCAACACATCCACCACCGCCGTCCCGTCCACCACCACCGCCATGTCCACCACCACCACATCCACCACATCCTCCACCACCACCATGTCCACTACCAGGTCCACCACCACCTCCTCCACCATCACCACGTCCACCACCACAACATCAACCACCACATCCACCACCATGTCAAACACCACTATGTCCACCACCACATCCACCAACACCACGTCAACCACCACGTCCACCAAAACTACCATATCCACCAACACATCCACCACCATGTCCAACACCACCACATCCAACACCACCATGTACACCATCACCACCACATCTCCCAACACCACCACGTCCACCACCACATCCACCACCACCACTTCCACAACCACTACATCCACCACCAACATGTCCACCACCACCACGTTCACCAACAACTTGTCCACCACCAGGTCTACCACCACCAACTCCACATACATCACTCCCACATCCACCACGTCCACCACCACCACCACATAAACCACCACCACGTCAACCACCACCACCACGTCCACCACCACATCCACCACCACGTCCACCACCACGTCCACCTAAGCGTGGGCGGAAAATCCGTTCCGCTCGCGGATTTTGCGGATTTTCGGGAAATCCGCAATCCGCGAGATTCGCGAATCTCCCGCAAAATCCGCAAATCCGCGAGCAGCGGATTTGGCTCGCACTGCTCGCACTGTTCGCGTGAGTTCGTGCCCCGCGAATAAGTGCGAATAAGTGCAAAATTGCAGAAATACGCTCTTAGCAAAACTGAAAGTAACTACTTACCAGGTTCAAAAGTTCAGGCTCATCATTAGTAGCCATTTTCTGTAGTGCTTCCTGAGGGGCCCCTCCAGAGTTCAGTTGCAGGTTGCAACTATTATGTGACCCTGCTCTGAACCTCAGAATAGTTACATATATGCCACAAAGGTCCTGAATTACAGCTAAGGGAGACAAGCAGGAGCCAGGCTGGAGGTTCAAATCCATTATTCAGCCCCTAATTCATTATTGTCAGTTGGGGCAGGGCAGGTGTTGTAACTAATTTTGCAACAATGAAAGCACTTAGCAAGTTCAAAAGATCACTAATCAGGAAGCACTAAGGAAGCAGGTGCCAGCTAAAAAAATATTCTGTGACACATTAATCAGCCCCAAATTAATTCAGGTCACTTGAGGCAGGGAAGGTGTGCTTGTTGCCACAATAATGTACACTGACTGGACAACCAGAGGGTGCTGTGATGAAACAGAGGGTGGCATGGGTGGGCCAGAGGGTGGTATGAGTAGTCAGAGAGTGGCAGTGGTGACAGAGAGTGGCAGTGATGAAAGAAGAGTGTCCCAAACAGGCTGGACAAGTAGAAACAACAAGTTCGCGAAACTTGCGACCCGACAGGTAAGTTCGCAATTTGCGACATTGTACAAAACCCTCGCGAACTCGCAGAAACCCGCGCAAACACAAAAAAAAAAAAAATCCGCAAATTCGCGAGAATTCGCGGATTTTGCGGATTGCGAATCCGCAAATCCGCAAAATTCGCGAACGCGAGATCCGCAAAATTCGCTCATGCTTACGTCCACCCCATCAAAAATCACCACTACATCAACCACCATGTCCACCACCACCATGTCCACCACCACGACGTCCCCCCACCACCACATCCACCATCACCATGTCCACCACCAGGTCCACCACCACCACATCCAGCACCACCACATCCACCACCACCATGCCCTCTACCACCACCATGTCCACACATCCAACACGTCCACCACCATGTCCACTACCACCATGTCAAAAAACACCACATCCACCACCACTACCATGTCCACCACATCCACATCCACCACCACCACCATGTCCACCAGCACCACACCCTCCACCACCACCATATCCACATCCACCATGTCCACCCCCACCAACACATCCACCACCGCGTCTAACACCACCACCATGTCCACCACCACATCCACCACCACGTCCACCACCACTGCATCCACCCCACCAACATGTCCATATCCATCAAGACCACATCCACTATGTCCACCACATCCACCACCACCACATCTACCACCACTACATACACCACCAACATGTCCACCACCACCAAGTCCACATACATCACACCCTCATCCGCTACATCCACCACATCCACCATCACGTCCACCACCACCACTGTGTCCACCACCATGTCCACAACCACATCCACCACCACGTCCACCACCACCATGTCAAACACCACCACATCCACCACCATGTCTACTACCACCACCAGATCCACCACCACATCCACCACCACCCCATCAATCACAACCATGTCCACCACATCCACCATTACCACCACATCCACCATTACCACCACGTCCACCACCACCATGTCCACCACCACCATGTCCACCACCACCACGTCCACCACTACCACGTCTACCACCACCACATCCACCATGTCCACCACCACCTCCATCACCACGTCCATCACCACCACCAAGTCCACCACATCCACCACTTCCACCACCACCACCACGTCCACCACCACACTCACCACCACCTCCACATTCACCACCACCACGTTCGCCACCACCACATCCACCACCACCACATTCGCCACCACGACATCCACCACCACTATATCCACCACCACCACATCTACCAGCAGGTCCATCACCACCAGGTCCACCACATCCACCCCCACCATGTCCTCCACCACCACATTCACCACCACATCCTCCACCACACCCTCCACCACCACCACATCCATGTCCTCCATGTCCACCACCACGTCCACCACCAATACCACATCCACCACCATGTCCACCACTAAGTCCATCCTCACCACCACCACATCCACCACTACCATGTCCACTGCCACCACATCTACCACCACCATGTCCACCACCACCATGTCCACCACCATGTCCACTACCACGTCCATCACTATCACCACATCCACCACTACCATGTCCACTGCCACCACATCTACCATGTCCACCACCAATGTTTACCACAAGGTCCACCACCACCATGTCCACCACCACGTCAACCACCAATACCACATCCACCACCATGTCCACCACTAAGTCCATCCTCACCACCACCACATCCACCACTACCATGTCCACTGCCACCACATCTACCACCACCATGTCCACCACCACCATGTCCACCACCATGTCCACTACCACGTCCATCACTATCACCATATCCACCACTACCATGTCCACTGCCACCACATCTACCATGTCCACCACCAATGTTTACCACAAGGTCCACCACCACCACGTCCACCACCACCACGTCCACCACCACCACGCCCACCACCATTATGTCCACCACCACATCCACCACCACATCCACCACCATGTCTACCACCATGTTCACCACCACCACATCTACCACCACCACATCAAACACCACCACATCCACCACCACTTCCACCACCACCACCACGTCCACCACCACCCCATCCACCACCACCATGTCCACCACCACCACCATGTCCTTCACCACCACATCCACCTCCACCATGTCCACCACCACCACCATCACATTCACCACCACCACTACGTCCACCACCACGTTTATCAGCACCACCAAGTCCACCATGTCAACCACTTCCACCACCACAAGTCCACAGTTAGAAATGGGATCCCTGGCTGGCCAGGGCTTGCGCCAAAGTCAGTCAGAGACCACCACTCCTATGTCAGGGCAAGGGAATTACACACCAGGATAACCCCTGCTCACCCTCTAGGTAACGTGGCGCGAGCAGCAAGGCTAAACTTGGAGGCGATATGAGTTAAGTATTTGCGCATGCACCCCAGCAACAACACCCAAGGCCCACCACAAAGGAAACTCCACACAAGGTTATATGTAAAAATAGCCTTTGTATTACACCAAAACACATTAGATAAAACACACACTTTACAATGTGCCAGGGGCACCGGCAGAATTTACAGGGGATATGTACAAGACAGGGCCACTTGGACCACTGTCAGGAATCAGCACTTTTAGAACTTAGAATACCATACTTGTAGTCCTAGAACTTAGAACACCATACTTGTAGGCCTAGAACTTAGAACACCATACTTGTAGGCCTAGAACTTAGAACATAGAGCCTATGGACAGTACCTCCCGACCTGGTTGCAGGGATAATGCGAGTGACCTCTTAGTAAACTTGAGCGGGCGGCCCAGCGAAGCGGCACGACTCAGGGGAGAGTGGTGCGGCTCGAGGCTTGAGCGGGCGGCCGGCAAGGTACAAGCGTTTCTCTGGGGCGACCAATGTGTGCGGCTCAGAAGAGGAGAGGAAGGCAGGATGCAGGCGACCCAGCGAAGCGGCGCTGCTCAGGGGAGAGCGGCGCTGCTCGAGGCTTGGACGGGCTGCCATGCACGAGCTGCCGACGGGAATGAGCGAGGCACATTTCAGCGAGGCCCCAGGGGCCCAAGAGAGATCAGACAAGTCCCAGCAATTTGTCTGGGAAGGCACAATAGAGTCCACTGGTCCTGGGACTCTGGTCAGGGGGCGAGCTCAGTATCAAGCCCTTGGAATATCACTTAGCACATAACAGAAAATCACTGTAGCACAAATAAGTAACTACTGGTAATCAGGTAAGTACCTCCTACGCAATCCTAACCACCTTAGGAACAGGTCACGCAGGGAACCAGGACCTCACTAGCACCACCTGTACTAGCAAGAACAACCAACTAAATATCACCATACATTTAGGGGTATAGACCTGGGGACAAAACACATGATGTATCAACAACACATTCAGCGGTGTAAGGAACACATGATGCATCAACACACGTTCAGCGGTGTAAGGAGGGAAAACACATGATGCATCGCAATACATTCAGAGGTGTAAGCAAAAACACACAGTTGCGCAAAACTCAGATAAGTCACCACCTGTGACCAATGTCAGGGCCTAAACGTGGCAGTTGCCCACAAAGTGCTGGGCAACTGGTGCATACAATACTGTGGCCAATGTGGGAGCCTCGCTGGGCTCAAGCACACAAATTGCCCCCTGAGCCTCTCAGGGGTTCTAACACAACAATGGGGGCAAGGTGCCTCTCTGGGCTCTGAATTAGCAATGCACAGATGAGGCTCGTGTTAGAGTCCCCCTCCTGGGGACTCGAAAATGCACAAAGGAATGCCCCCTTTGCCCTGGTGGGCTCTAAATCAGCACTGGCTGCCAAGAGCCTCGCAGGCTCTCAGATCACTGTGGGGCCCGTGGGAGTCCCTCCGGGACTCTAGAAAAGAAGAATGCCCCTGGAGCCCTTCTCAGGCTCGAATAATCACAAGCGCGAGGTCGCGCTACGGGGGAGGGGCGGACACCGACAATGTGTCCCGACGCCCCTCTCCCTTGTCTGCCACTCACCGGGTTCTTTTGGATGCTCCCTCAGCTGCTCTAAGGGAGTAGCGCGTCTCCTCTGCTCGGTGGCTCTTCTCAGCCGGACTTTGCCTCTGTTCGCCGGCGGCCGGGGCTCTCCCTCGTGAGAGCCTTGCCGGCCGATGCAGCCGGTTCCTTCCTTGTGTCCGCGGGCACTTCCGGGTCGCGCTTGGGGAAGCCCTCGAGGTCGGGCCAATCCCTGCGCGGCCTCAAGATGACGCGTCGGGAGTCCCTGCAGCCGGGGACCAATCACGAAGCGGCAATCCCTTCTCCGGAGCCGCCAATGGCAGCGCGGCCCTAGGGGGATGGAGGCAGGACAGCGCTTTCAGAGCAGATCCACGGGCCAGCGGTGGTGATTTTCGAGGGGTGAGCTCCCTCAGAAAGTAAATCGTGCAGCGAGGTGGGCACTCGTTTGGGGGCCAAAACAACGGCACCAGGCCCCTGGCGGGGTGGGCACCTGCCAGGGGACGTTAAAATCGGCGTGGGCAGCCGCAAAAGGAAAATAAAGCGCTCCCAGGCGCTCTAGGCAGATAAAGCGCTCCCAAGCGCTACAGGTAAAAATCCAGCTCTTCCAGGCGCTATAAGGGCAAGACACAGCGCTCCACAGCGCTAGGGCAAAGAACAAGCGCTCCCAGGCGCTTTAGGGCATTCCACTGTCCAGCAAAGTCCTCTAGGATTCCAGGGGCTGGGCAGGGCCCAGGGAGGGCAAGACTTCCCCTGGGCCCCAGCAGCAGCATGCCCCTGGTCAGACTCAAGTTGGGAACAAGAACATTTTGTATGGGGACACAGCCCCTTCTTATACAGGTAGATCCTTTGTCTTAGGGCAGGGTCTGGGCAGAACCAGTCGCAGCTGGTCTGTGAGCACTGTTGATGGCTCAACCACCCCTTTCATTCATCAGGCAGGCTAGGGTCATCAGTCGCACCACAGGGGGCGGAGCCAGCATTGTGTGGGGGAAACCCAGCCTCATTCAGGACACAGGCGCAGCCCCTCCCTTACATCAGCATGCTAATCTCTCCATTCACCACCGGGGCAGACCCACACAGACTTCCTGGAGGCTGGCATCCCAGCCAGCTCCAGCCAATCACACGCCAGCACCTTCACAGCACATACACAGTCATGTCTAGAAGTAGCACTTCCGCACAAGACACAACCATGTCACATACATCGTTGCGAAGCATTTAATCACACAAGTGTGCACATACCAAACTTGACCATGCACACTTCACGCATCAGGAACTACCAGGGACACAGACATTCCCCATGCATTCCTATGGGAGAGCAGGCCAATCTCGCACACGCACTCAGGGAGAGCACGCACTTTACACTGCGCCACAGTGTCAAAGTGCGCAAAGACCAGAAATAGCTAGGCAAAAAGTTCAGGGGTGAACCTGCCAGAAGGGCCAAGTCCAACATAACCCCCTTCCAGCCAAAACGCAGGGGAGAACAATCACCACCGTGATGGACTTCCCTTCTTGGGGCGATAGAACACGGACGCGGGCCCGCACTGCAGGGACACCCTCCGGTTCTACGCCACGTTTATCCATAAGACAAGCACATACTTAAAAAAAACAGGCCCAACTAGGCTACCCCACTGGTACTCCTTAGTTGTCCACGGCTAGGACCAGGCCCTGGGCCACCCAGATACCACTGGTCCCTACCAATCCACAGAGTGGGGGGGTGGTAACCCCTGGCCCACATAGCCATTCTCCTCTCCCTTTCTCAGTGTAGTTCCAAACTACCACTGATCCTTCAACCTAGGGTCTGCACCCTCAGGCTGACCGGAGGTCACGGGCTAGAATGCCCCACCCTACCTCTATTTCTGAAGCACCCTCCAGAACACAACTCTCCCACCAGTTCGGGACTTTTACTCCCTCAGCAGCAGTGACCACGGTCAGACCAGCACAAGATCGATGCAGTGAGGCGTTGCACTTTGCGGGTTGCCAGATGCGGCGCAGGCGGCGGCTCACGGACCGCGTCGAGACGGGGACGGCGAGCGGCATAGACTGCGCGGCCGAAGGCAGACGCGGCTCAGTGCGGTGCCTACAGGACACCAGGCTGGTCATGACAGAGTCACAGCTCCCATAACTGGTCTACCACCTGGGATTCGAATTCACTCCTCCTTCAGCAGCAAGGCAACCACTGCAGGTCAATCCCCCATACAGCTTACCCGGTTCCTTCTCTTCAGGCAGGAGTTCCTTCAGGACACTACATACAGTTGCCCTTACGTCCAGATCCGGACACACCGGCTACTGGCTCCCCAACCGAGGGACGTACCCCTTTGGTCAGATGCCTGGCGCACCAGGACTTCCTTGAGGGTGACACATAACTAATGTGTCGGGTACAAGTCTGCCTGACACTCAGGACAGAAGTGGCATCACCCTGGTCACTCCTTGGCGACACAACCCTTCTGGTTGGCCCCTGACCCACTTGTTACTCCACTGGGGAACCTATCCCCCTCGCACCCCTCCATCTGGACTTCTGCACCCTCCCAACTGGAGCGGTACTGCCAGATACCAGAACTACTAGAGCCCTGCTTACAGGCGCTCCACGTTCTCTCCACACTGGGAGATCTCCCTAGAAGGACGCTCCATACGGACATGCTAGGCTCCCTCACCTGGTGTTCCTAAGAAAAAAACACCCAGACTACGAAGACCAGGCTTGTGCTCCTCTGAGCCACTTCCACCACACTGGGCTGGAAGGCCAGAACTGTCCTTAGGGTCACTCCCCAACAATTAACACAATAGCGCAGGGGAAACTCCCATGAGCTTCAGGGCCACCCATGAAATCCTGTTCACTGATGTTCTACGTTCTTCAAATACTCTGGGAGATCTTCCTCAAATGACCTATTGGTACAGCCTAAGCCCCCGACCTGACGTTCCCTTCAGAAACATTCCAGGCCCTGACACTGGGTTTCGGGTACCTGGAGACATGCAGTCCCACCCACTCCTTCTCCTCTTGAGACAGGACGTGAGCCCCTACACCGAGACCTAGCTGGGCTACACTTAACCTCTTCCACCACACTGGGCTGGAAGACACCTCAGCCACTCCTTTTGGAATCACTCCATCCCCTATGCCTCTCTCCTCCCAGAACATTACCAACTCCAAAGAGGCCCTGGCCCAAGTTGTCATCGCGCTCATCACCTCCAGGCTCGATTATGCCAACATTCTGTACGCAGGAATTCCTGCATGCCACCTCCACCGACTTCAGCTGGTGCAGAATCAGGCTGCTCGCCTGATTTTCCGCCAGCCCAAACACCAGGACGTCACTCCCCTCCTCCGCAGTCTGCATTGGCTCCCTGTTTCCAAACGCTGCACTTTCAAACTGGCATGCACTACCTTTAAGGCCCTTTCGGACGCAGCTCCCAGGTTCATCTCTTCGGCCTTGTCCCGTCACATCCCTTCCAGAGCTCTTCGCTCAGCATCACTAAACCTCCTCGAGGTCCCCAGATTTAAAAGAAAAAAGCACGGTGGCCTGAGCTTTTCTGTCCTGGCCCCCTCAACCTGGAACTCCCTACCTTCTTCTCTCCGTCTCTGCCCAAAGTACGACTGTTTCCGTACACTTTTAAAAACCCTGCTCTTTCAAGCTGCTTATGATTAACCCCTCACCCTGGATCAACGCTATATGTCAATGAGCGCCAAGAAACCGATGGTGATAGTGCGCGTTATAAATAATTTTAATAGAATAGAATAGAAACATCTGTCCCTAAATAGACCACAGAAATCAAAAGCCGGCTCCACTGTCTGCAGACGTTATTGGGAAAAGTTTAACACACAGAACTTTGGTATCTGAGCAAAACAAGAGTACACAAGCATTCAGCAAGCTCCCCATCCAGAGAACTCACACACATGTCCAGTGCCACACACCATTCATCCACACACACCCCTCCCCAGACTGGTAAGGCAGTTTCTACCGCCCCTGATTTCTCAACCTGACCACACATGACACAGGTACCATTACTCCAGGACAGGGACGGGGGAACACATGCACTGAACACATTATGCTGCCACCACTGGATCCCACCCTTCTGGTGAATCCAGAAAACACACTGCACTTAGGGGGATGATCTACCCTCCCAAGCTAGGGACACCTAACTCACAGTGCACAAGAAACACATTTCCACAAAAATGACATTTTTAGCAAACTCCATACAATAATCCCCAAAATTTGATTTATCTAAAATGCAGAGCTTTGTAATGCGGCCAGTTGCCACTGTGGTACAACGCAAACACAAATCCTTATCCTCACCGCTGCGTCCAATGTTAGAAATGGGATCCCTGGCTGGCCAGGGCTTGCGCCAAAGTCAGTCAGAGACCACCACTCCTAAGTCAGGGCAAGGGAGTTACACGCCAAGATAACCCCTGCTCACCCTCTAGGTAACGTGGCGCGAGCAGCAAGGCTAAACTTGGAGGCGATATGAGTTAAGTATTTGCGCATGCACCCCAGCAACAACACCCAAGGCCCACCACAAAGGAAACTCCACACAAGGTTATATGTAAAAATAGCCTTTGTATTACACCAAAACACATTAGATAAAACACACACTTTACAATGTGCCAGGGGCACGGGCAGAATTTACAGGGGATATGTACAAGACAGGGCCACTTGGACCACTGTCAGGAATCAGCACTTTTAGAACTTAGAATACCATACTTGTAGGCCTAGAACTTAGAACACCATACTTGTAGGCCTAGAACTTAGAACATAGAGCCTACGGACAGTACCTCCCGACCTGGTTGCAGGGATAATGCGAGTGACCTCCTTAGTAAACTTGAGCGGGCGGCCCAGCGAAGCGGCACGACTCAGGGGAGAGTGGTGCGGCTCGAGGCTTGAGCGGGCGGCCGGCAAGGTACAAGCGTTTCTCTGGGGCGACCAATGTGTGCGGTTCAGAAGAGGAGGGGAAGGCAGGATGCGGGCGACCCAGCGAAGCGGCGCGGCTCAGGGGAGAGCGGCGCTGCTCGAGGCTTGGACGGGCTGCCATGCACGAGCTGCCGACGGGAATGAGCGAGGCACATTTCAGCGAGGCCCCAGGGGCCCAAGAGAGATCAGACAAGTCCCAGCAATTTGTCTGGGAAGGCACAATAGAGTCCACTGGTCCTGGGACTCTGGTCAGGGGGCGAGCTCAGTATCAAGCCCTTGGAATATCACTTAGCACATAACAGAAAATCACTGTAGCACAAAATAAGTAACTACTGATAATCAGGTAAGTACCCCCTCCGCAATCCTAACCACCTTAGGAACAGGTCACGCAGGGAACCAGGACCTCTCTAGCACCACCTGCACTAGCAAGAACAACCAACTAAATATCACCATACATTTAGGGGTATAGACCTGGGGACAAAACACATGATGTATCAACAACACATTCAGCGGTGTAAGGAACACATGACGCATCAATACACGTTCAGCGGTGTAAGGAGGGAAAACACATGATGCATCGCAATACATTCAGAGGTGTAAGCAAAAACACACAGTTGCGCAAAACTCAGATAAGTCACCACCTGTGACAGTCCCGGTGTCCCAATGTCAGGGCCTAAACGTGGCAGTTGCCCACAAAGTGCTGGGCAACTGGTGCATACAATACTGTGGCCAATGTGGGAGCCTCGCTGGGCTCAAGCACACAAATTGCCCCCTGAGCCTCTCAGGGGTTCTAACACAACAATGGGGGCAAGGAGCCTCTCTGGGCTCTGATTAGCAATGCACAGATGAGGCTCGTGTTGGAGTCCCCCTCCTGGGGACTCGAAAATGCACAAAGGAATGCCCCCTTTGCCCTGGTGGGCTTTAAATCAGCACTGGCTGCCAAGAGCCTCGCAGCCTCTCAGATCACTGTGGGGCCCGTGGGAGTCCCTCCTGGACTCTAGAAAGGAAGAATGCCCCTGGAGCCCTTCTCAGGCTCGAATAATCACAAGCGCGAGGTCGCGCTACGGGGGAGGGGCGGACACCGACAATGTGTCCCGACGCCCCTCTCCCTTGTCTGCCACTCACCGGGTTCTTTTGGATGCTCCCTCGGCTGCTCTAAGGGAGTAGCGCGTCTCCTCTGCTCGGTGGCTCTTCTCAGCCGGACTTTGCCTCTGTTTGCCGGCGGTCGGGGCTCTCCCTCGTGAGAGCCTTGCCGGCCGATGCAGCCGGTTCCTTCCTTGTGTTCGCGGGCACTTCCGGGTCGCGTTTGGGGAAGCCCTCGAGGTCGGGCCAATCCCTGCGCGGCCTCAAGATGACGCGTCGGAAGTCCCTGCAGCCGGGGACCAATCACCAAGCGGCAATCCCTTCTTCTGGGCCGCCAATGGCAGCGCGGTCCTGGGGGGATGGAGGCGGGACAGCGCCCCAGAGCAGATCCACGGGCCGGCGGCGGTGATTTTCGAGGGGTGAGCTCCCTCAGAAAGTAAATCGTGCAGCGAGGTGGGCACTCGCTGGGGGCCAAAACAACAGCACCAGGTCCCTGGCGGGGTGGGCACCTGCCAGGGGACATTAAAATCGGCGTGGTCAGCCGCAAAAGGAAAATAAAGCGCTCCCGGGCGCTCTAGGCAGATAAAGCGCTCCCAAGCGCTATAGGTAAAAATCCAGCGCTTCCAGGCGCTATAAGGGCAAGACACAGCGCTCCACAGCGCTAGGGCAAAGAACAAGCGCTCCCAGGCGCTTTAGGGCATTCCACTGTCCAGCAAAGTCCTCTAGGATTCCAGGGGCTGGGCAGGGCCCAGGGAGGGCAAGCCTTCCCCTGGGCCCCAGCAGCAGCATGCCCCTGGTCAGATTCAAGTTGGGAACAAGAACATTTTGTGTGGGGACACAGCCCCTTCTTATACAATTAGATCCTTTGTCTTAGGGCAGGGTCTGGGCAGAACCAGTCGCAGCTGGTCTGTGAGCACTGTTGATGGCTCAACCACCCCTTTCATTCATCAGGCAGGCTAGGGTCATCAGTCGCACCACAGGGGGCGTAGCCAGCATTGTGTTGGGGAAACATAGCCTCATTCAGGACACAGGCGCAGCCCCTCCCTTACATCAGCATGCTAATCTCTCCATTCACCACCGGGGCAGACCCACACAGACTTCCTGGAGCCTGGCATCCCAGCCAGCTCCAGCCAATCACACGCCAGCACCTTCACAGCACATACACAGTCATGTCCAGAAGTAGCACTTCCGCACAAGACACAACCATGTCACATACATCGTTGCGAAGCATTTAATCACACGAGTGTGCACATACCAAACTTGCCCATGCACACTTCACGCATCAGGAACTACCAGGGACACAGACATTCCTCATGCATTCCTATGGGAGAGCAGGCAAATCTCACACAAGCACTCAGGGAGAGCACTCACTTTACACTGCGCCACAGTGTCGAAGTGCGCAAAGACCAGAAATCACTAGGCAAAAAGTTCAGGGGTGAACCTGCCAGAAGGGCCAAGTCCACCATCCACCACCACCACATCCATCACCACAACGTCCACCACCAAGACACCCTCCACCACTACCATGTCTAAATCCACTGCATCCACCACCATGTCCACCACCACCACATCCACCACCACCACCACATCCACTAACATCACCACATCCACCACCATGTTCACCCCCACATCCACCACCTCATCAACCCCCACCACAACAACCACCACCATATCTAACGCCACCACCACGTCCACCACCACCACGTCCACCATCATGTCCAACACCATGTCCATCACCACCACGTCAACCACCACCACGTCCACCACCGCTACCACATCCACCACCATCACATCAACCACCACTACCATGTCCACCACCACAATCACATCTACCCCCATCATGTCCACCACCACCCCATGTCCACCACCACCACATCCACCACCACCAAATCCACCACCACCATGTCCACCACCCCAACATTGACCACCGCCAGGTCCACCAACACCACATCCACCACCACCACGTCAACCACCACCAGGTCCACCACCAGGTCCACCACCACCACTTCCACCATATCCGCCACCACCAAATCTTCCACCACCACGTCCATCACAAACATGTCCACCAGCAATACACCCTCCACCACCACCACATCCACACGTCCACCACATGCACCAGCATGTCCACCACCACCATGTCCACCACCATGTCCACTACCACGTCCATCACCCCCACCTCGTCCACCACTATCACCACATTCACAACCACATCCACCACTACCATGTCCACTGCCACCACATCTACCATGTCCACCACCACCATGTCTACCTCAAGGTCCACCACCACCATGTCCACCACCACCATGTCCACCACCACATCCACCACCATGTCCACCACCACCACGTCCACCACCACCACACCCACCACCACTATGTCCACCACCACATCCACCACCACATCCACCACCATGTCCACCACCACCACATCAAACACCACCACATCCACCACATCAAGCACCACCACATCCACCACCACTTTTACCACCACCACCATGCCTACCACCACCACTCAATCCACCACCACGCCATCCATCACCACCATGTCCACACCCTGTCCACCACCACCACTATGTCCTTCACCACCACATCCACCACCACCATGTCCACCACATCACGTCCACCACCACAACCACGTCCACCACCACGTCCATCAGCACCACCACGTCAACCACTTCCACCACCACATGTCCACCACCACCACGTCCACCACCACAACGTCCTCCAACAAGACACCCTCCACCACCACCATGTCTACATCTGCCGCATCCACCACCATGTCCACCACCACCACGTCCTCCACCACCATCACATCCACTACCATCACCACATCCACCACCATGTCCACCACCACATCCACCACCACATCAACCACCACCACAACATCCACCACCATTTCTACCGCCACCACCATGTCCACCACCATGACCATCACCACCACGTCAACCACCACCACGTCCACCACCGCTACCACGTCCACCACGTCCAACCACCAGTACCACGTCCACCACCACAATCACATCTACCCCCACCCTGTCCACCACCACCCCATGTCCACCACACCCACCACCACCACATCCACCACCCCAACATTGACCACCACCACATCCACCACCACCAGGTCCACCACCACCAGGTCCACCACCACCACTTCCACCACCACCACATCCACCACCACCAAATCTTCCACCACCATGTCCATCACCAACATGTCCACCAGCAACATGCCCTCCACCACCACCACATCCACCACCACCACATCCACCACCACCACATCAACCACCACCACGTCAACCACCATGTCCATCACCACCACCATGTCCACCACCACATCCACTACCACATCCACCACCACCACGTCAGACACTTCCACGTCCACCACCACATCCACCCCCACCCCCGCCATGTCCACCACCACCACATGTACCACCACCACCACCACTTCCACCACCACCACATCCACCACCACATCCACCATTACTACTTCCACCACCACCATGTCCCCACCACCATGTCCACCACCAGCACCACATCCACCACCACCACACCCACCACAACCAGGTCCAACAGGTCCACCACCACCGCTACATCCACCACCACCATGCCCTCCACCACCACCACATCCACGTCCACTATGTCCACCACCACATCCAACACATCCACCACCACATCCACCACCATGTCCACCACCACCATGTCCACCACCACCATGTCCACCACCACCACATCCACCACCACCACATCCACACACATCCCCCACCACCAAGTCCACTACCACCACCACGTCCACCACCACATTCGCCACCACGTCCACCACTACATCTGCCACCACCACGTCCACCACCACCACATCCACCACCAACACATCCGCCACCACCACGTTCACCACTACCACTGTGTCCAGAACCACATCCACCACCACCACCACCATGTCCACCACCATGTCCACCAACATGCCCACCACCATATACACCACCACCATATCTACCACCACCATATCTACCACCACATCCACTTCCAACACCACGACCACCACCAAGTCCACCACCACCATGTCAAAGACCACCACATCCACCACCACCATGTCAAACACCACCACATCCACCACCACGTACACCACCACCACCATGGCCACCACCACCACGGCCACCATCACCACCAACACATCCATCCCTACATCCACCACCACATCCATCACCTCCATGTCCACCACATCCATCACCCCCACCACGTCCACCACTACCATGTCCACCACCACCACCAAGTCCACCACCACGATGTCCACCACCACCACATCCACCACCACCACATCCACTACCACCACGTCCACCACCACCACGTCCACCACCACCACATCCACCACCACATCCACCTACACCACATCCACATCCACCATGTCCACCACCATGTCCACCACCACCAAGTCCACCACATCCACCACATCCACCACCACCACATCCACCACCACCACGTCCACCAAAACCAAATCCACCACCACCATGTCCACCACCACCATGTTCACCACCATGTCCACTACCACCTCCACCACCATGTCCACCACTACCACCAAGTCCACTACATCCACCACGCCCACCACCACATCCACCACATTACCACCACCATGTCACCCACCACCACATCCAACACCACCACGTCCACCACCACTACATTCACCACCATCACATCCACCACCAGGTCCAGCACCACCAGATCCACCAGATCCACCCCACCATGTCCACCACCACATTCACCACCACATCCACCACCACCACACCCTCCACCACCACTACATTCACCACTATCACATCCACCACCAGGTCCAGCACCACCAGGTCCACCAGGTCCACCCCACCATGTCCACCACCACATTCACCACCACATCCACCACCACCACACCCTCCACCACCACAAAATCCATGTCCACCATGTCCACCACCATGTCCACCACCATCACCACATCCACCACCATGTCCACCACCACGTCCATCATCACTACCATGTCCGTTCACCACCTTGTCCACCACCACCATGTCCACCACCACCACGTCCACCACCACCACCGCATCCACCACCACATCCACCACCATGTCCACTGCCACCCCATCTACCACCACCATGTCCACCACCACCAGGTCCACCACCAACATGTCCACCACATCCATGTCTACCACCATGTCCACCACCATGTCCACCACCACATCCACCACCATTATGTCCACCACCACATCCACCACCACCACATCCACCACCACATCTACCACCACCACCATGTCCACCACCACGTCCACCACCACCACCACGTCAAACACTGCCACATCCAACACCATGTCCACCACCACATCCTCCACCACCACCACATACATCACCACCATGTCCACCACATCCACCACCCCCCCCCATGTCCACCACCACCAACATGTCCACCACCACAATGTCCACCATATCCACCACCACAATGTCCACCACCACCACGTCCACCACCACCACATCCACCAACACATCCGCCACCACATCCACCAGGTCCACCACCACCAAATCCTCCACCACCAAGTCCACCACCACCTCCACCACCACATCCACCACCACATCCATCACCACCACCAAGTCCACCATGTAAACCACTTCCACCACCACCACATTCACCTCCACGTCCAACACCACACTGTCCACCACCACATCCACCACCATGCCCACCACTACGTCCACCACCATGCCCACCACCATGCCCACCACCACATCAACCATGTCCACCACCACCATGTCCACCACCACTACATCTACCACCAGGTCCACCACCACCAGGTCCACGACCACCACCACATCCACCACCTAAGCATGGGCGAATTTTTCGAATCTCGCGTTCGCGAATTTTGCGGATTTGCGAACTCGCAATCCGCAAAATCCGCGAATTCTCGCGAATTTGCGGATTTTTTTTTGTGTGTTCGCGCGGGTTTCTGCCAGTTCGCGAGGGTTTTGTACAATTTCGCAAACGCGAACTTACCTGTCGGGTCGCAAGTTTTGCGAACTTGTTGTTTCTACTTGTCCAGCCGGTTTGGGACACTCTTCTTCATCACTGCCACTCTCTGTCACCACTGCCACTCTCTGACTACTCATGCCACCCTCTGGCCCACCCATTCCACCCTCTGTTTCATCACAGCACCCTCTGGTTGTCCAGTGTACATTATTGTGGCAAAGCAAAGCACACCTTCCCTGCCTCAAGTGACCTGAATTAATTTGGGGCTGATTAATGTGTCACAGAATATTTTTTTAGCTGGCACCTGCTTCCTTAGTGCTTCCTGATTAGTGATCTTTTGCACTTGCTAAGTGCTTTCATTGTTGCAAAATTAGTTACAACGCCTGCCCTGCCCCAACTGACAATAATGAATTAGGGGCTGATTAATGTGTCACTGGATTTGAACTTCCAGCCTGGCTCCTGCTTGTCTGCCTTAGCTGTAATTTAGGACCTTTGTGTAACTATTCTGAGGGTCAGAGCAGGGTCACATAATAGTTGCAAGTAGGCAACTGAACTCTGGAGGGGCCCCTCAGGAAGCACTACAGGAAATGGCTACTAATGATGAGCTTGAACTTTTGAACCTGGTAAGTAGTTTCAGTTTTGCTAAGATCGTATTTCTGCAATTTAGCGCTTATTGTTGAACTGGGAAGCCGCGAACTCACGCGAACAGTGCGAGCAAGCCATAAAATCCGCTGCTCGCGGATTTGCGGATTTTGCGGGAAATTCGTGAATCTCACGGATTGCGAATTTACCGAAATCCACAAAATCCGCGAGCGTAACGGATTTTCCGCCCATGCTTACCACCACCACCACCATAATGTCCATCACCACCACACCCTCCACCACCACAACATCCATGTCCACCACCACGTCCACCACCACCACCACCACATCCACCACCACATCCACCACCACCATGTCCACTGCCACCCCATCTACCACCACCACGTCCACCACCACCAGGTCCACCACCAACATGTCCACCACCACCATGTCCACCACCATGTCCACCACCATGTCCACTACCACATCCACCACCATTATGTCCACCACCACAGCCACCACCACATCCACCACCACATCCACCACCACATCTACCACCACATCTACCACCACCACCATGTCCACCACCACGTCAAACACCGCCACATCCAACACCATGTCCACCACCACATCCTCCACCACCACCCCATGCATCACCACCATGTCCACCACATCCACCACCCCCACCTTGTCCACCACCACCAACATGTCCACCACCACCATGTCCACCACATCCACCACCACAATGTCCACCACCACCACATCCACCAACACATCCACCACCACATCCACCACGTCCACCACCACCACATCCTCCACCACCAAGTCCACCTCCACCACCACATCCACCACCACATCCATCACCACCACCAAGTCCACCATGTAAACCACTTCCACCACCACCACATTCACCTCCACGTCCAACACCACACTGTCCACCACCACATCCACCACCATGCCCACCACTACGTCCACCACCATGCCCACCACCACATCAACCATGTCCACCACCACATGTCCATCACCACTACATCTACCACCAGGTCCACCACCACCAGGTCCACGACCACCACCACATCCACCACCACCACACCCACCACCACCACACCCTCCACCACCACCACCACATCCACCACATCTACCATGTCCACCACCACATCCACCACCACCACCAAATCCACCACCACAGCCACCACATCCACCACCACCACCACATCCACTGCCACCACATCTACCACCACCATGTCCGCTACTGTGTCCACTACCACCTTGTCCACCACCACCATGCCCACCACCACCACATCCACCATCATATCCACCACCACAACCATGTCCACCACCATGTCCACCACCACCACATCCACCACCACACCCACCATGACGTCCACCAACCACATATCCACCACCACCACTTCCACCTCCACCACTTCCACCACCACCTCCATGTCCACCACCACCACATCCAACAGCACGTTTACCATCACCACGTCAAACACCACCACATCCACCACCATGTCCACCACCACCACATCCACCACCACCACGGCTACCACCACCACATCCACCACCACCACCACATTCACTCTCACCACATCTCTACCTCACAGTGGCATACCTGCACAAGACACTCATCAAAACAAGCATTGGCATAGCCAATATGTCTCGCCTTTGTGACCGTATAAGTGTTTAAAAAATGAAGACCTTAATGATGTGTGTACACGGCCTGTGTGCACATCCCAGTATTTGGGCACTCCCTCTGGTTCATCAAATATGAATAGACTCCATTGAGTTTCAAAATTCCTTTAATTTAAGGATGCTGTCTTTAGCCTTTCATGAGTAGATTAATTTCATCAACTTCAACTGGCTTTATCATGGATCATAGTCGCTCCAATGCATTTCGGGCCGGATGCCCTTTCTCAAGGAGCTCTGAAAACAAGAACGATCTGCGTTTGCATCAAAATGCATAATAATATAACAATTATGTTCGATGTGTGGGTCAGAAACACCCATTTCCCAGTGGTAGTGATGAGAACATGTGAAAAACAGACGGTGCATATGTGATATGTAAGGTTGATACAAGGTAAAAGACCGGGTGACTTGATAGTGCAGGTGTATTACAAGGGCACACCCCGGGTGAAAAGGAGCGGGTCGTTTAACAAATCAGAGAACGGGGGATAAGAAGAACGCTAAAAGAAAAAGTAAAGCGCTCACGTGTTTGCTCAGCAATCATTAGGGCTGAAAGGAACAAGGTAGAAAAAAAGGTCAACGTTTAGAATAACAGTGGATGCGACATGTATTTACACTAGATAGGTCGGGTGGCAAGGACTGGGCTTAACGCTTACCGAGAAAGGATTCAAGGGTGGGACTGACGAGGTCTCCATGTCTGCTAACTGCTGGGCGCAGCTGCCGAACCGGTGTGTTTGTTAGTCGCGGGGAAGCGATGAGTAAACATAAACTAAGGACTCGAGTTTGGCGTGTAAGGGTGAAGATCGAAGAAGGACAAGCCTTAGGTGAAATGGATAAGCCATCTTGAAGCAGGCATAGTGGGGACGAGGTGAAAGGGATAATAAACAAGAAGATGACAAAAGAGTAAAACAAGTGGAGATGCAATAAATGATGTACAAAAACATGATGTGAAAAACATGGAAATAAGTGAGAATGATTGATAGTATCATAGATGTGATGAAGTAAAGCAAATTAAAAAACATGGAGTATGAATGACATTGTAATGAATGCGCACAAGAGATATGTGTCCTTAAATACCACACCGGGTATTTATAGAAAGCAACTCAGTTCAATACGGTCATTAAGACCAAATGGTTTGCAAGATTGCAAACGATAAATCCATGCAGTTTCTCTTTGTAGAAGGAACTTGTTGTTGTCCCGTATAAGTGTTTAGCCATGCAACACTTGATGTTGTTGCACCAAGGATATTGTGCCGGATAACTAAACACTTATAAGGTTCCAAAGTCGAGATCTATTGGCTATGCCAATGCTTGTGTCTTTGGTCGACCAAAGAAAAATTACATTAATCTATGTTTATTGATCATGTTTTATTTCAAGCAGTGTTATAATTGTCCACTTATGTAAAAGATACCAAAGATTTCCTAAATCAAATTGAGGCATTGAATTGGGATCCATCCTATCAGTTAATGAGGTTAGATATAACCAGTCTATATATATCCGCATATAGCACTCCAGTCGATTAAAAGCTATCCAGTTTTATCTGAACAAACGTCCATTGAAATAGGATGTTTCTAGAACTTACAGAGTTCTGCTTATTGAATAACATTTTTCTCTTCCAAGAGGATTATTATAAGCAGATCTCTGGGACCGTGATGGGCACTTGCTTTGCCATCAGCTATGTGAATGTATTAGTTGGCTGGTAGGAGGAGCAGGTGTCCAGTTCGCATCAGGGTGTGAATGGATCAGGAGAGGTGATATCCTGGCACAGGTATATCGACGACCTGTTTTAAGTCTGGAAGGGGTCCAGTGAATCTACTTATGATTACATGGACAGTCTAAATGACAAAACTCTGAATTTACACTTCTCTGGCGAGGTTAGTTCAGTGGCAGTGAACTACCAAAACCTTAGGGTGTTTATAGCAGATGGGAAATTGAAAACAGCCTTATATAGAAAACCCATGGCTGGGAATTCAATGCTCCATGCCTCAAGCAGCCATCCACCAAAGCTAGTACAGAGTATTCTGTATAGAGAACTTTTGAGACTCAAAAGAAACCGTTCTAGGAACTGTGACTTTGAGATGGCAGCACAGGAATGTATTACTAGAGTCAGGAATAGAGGTTATGACTAAGCATGGATGAAATTTCGCGAACTCGCTGATTTTTTTGCCATTTCGTGCGAATTCGCGCACCGCAAATTCGCACGAAACGGCAAAAAAATCCGCGAGTTCGCGAATTGTCCCGCGAACTCACAGATTTTTTTGCCATTTGCACAAATATGCGACCACGTGTGCCTGTAACTTTGCCAGCGCGCCAAAAGGCGCCAAGGTCCCTTGAGTGAGCTGGCCATTATAGAGGGGACCGGCGGGAAGATGTTTTTATACCGCTAGTGTGTGGTGGACAGGGCCAAACGGGCGGGCCTTCTATGCAAGTTCACATGCATCTTGTTGATAAAGGGTCAGAGACCGAGCAGAGCAGCAGATGAGGAGAAAGCAGCCTCCTGGTCACAGGAGCTTCACGGGGATGGCGCTCGGGAAACTCATGGATGCAAAAATACGTTTGGCACAGGACCCCAGAATCCTTCAGATGTCCAAGATAGCTCTGCTACGCGTGTTGGTACAAAGCATTCTGATCCTGCTCAGTGGGTTCAGCCACATGCAGCTGCTGCTGCTGGACAATGTCCCATCTCATACTAAACTGCATGGTACAGGAATATGCTGGCACTGGGCAGTAGGGTGCAGTGGCATGCGGGTGCTGCACGCCTGGTACATGTGCATACCGGTGCCAGGGGGGACACGTGTTTATTGGGGCTGTGTAGCAAGTTATGACTTTACATTTTGACTGCACCACACAGTGGTACCACCTACACGGATCAGAAGCATCCAGGCACCAGACTTCATGGTGCAAGAGCATAATGGTGCTGTGCAGTACGGGTATATATGTACTGGGGCAAGGGGGCACTTAGCACAATGTGTGCTCACACCCAGAGGGCTCCCATGCAATTGAGCACAAATGATTTTCACACTGAGAGGGATCCGGGGAAGTTCAGCAGCACGGGGGCTCACACCCAATGGGCCCCAGGACAGTTCAGTAGTGCAGGGGCTCACAACCCCTGGGCAGCTTAGCAGCGTGGGGGCTCACACCCATAGGGCTCCCGGGCAGTTTAGCAGTGCCACCCTGTGGTTCATCACTGCCACCATCTGGTTCACCACCGCCACCCTCTGGTTCATTACTGCCACCCTCTGGTTCACCACTGCCACCCTCTGGTTCACCACTGTCACCCTCGGGTTCATCACTGTCACCCTCTGGTTCATCACTGCCACCCTCTGGTTCATCACAGCACCCTCTGGTTCACCACTGCCACCCTCTGGTTCATCACTGACTCCCTCTGGTTAATCACTGCCACCCTCTGGTTCATCACAACACCCTCTGGTTCATCACTGTCTCCCTCTGGTTCATCATTTCCACCCTCTGGTTCATCACCGCACCCTCGGGTTCACCACTGCCACCCTCTGGGTAATCACTGTCACCCTCTGGTTCATCACTGCCACCCTCTGGTTCATCACAGCACCCTCTGGTTCACCACTGCTTCACAACTGCCACCCGCTGGATCATCACTGTCACCATCTGGTTCATGACTGTCACCCTCTGCTTCATCACTGCCACCCTCTGTTTCAGCACTGCCACCGTCTGGTTCACCACTGCCACCCTCTGGTTCATCACTGCCACCCTCTAGTGTTCACCACTGCCACCCTCTGCTTCATCATTGTCACCCTCTGGTTCATCACCGCCACCCTCTGGTTCATCACTGCCACCCTCTGGTTCACCACTGCCACCCTCTAGTGTTCACCACTGCCACCCTCTAGTGTTCACCACTGCCACCCTCTGGTTCATCATTGTCACCCTCTGGTTCATCACAGCACCCTCTGGTTCACCACTGCCACCCTCTGGTTCACCACTACCACCCTCTGGTTCATCACTGCACCTTCTGGTTAATCACAGCACCCTCTGGTTCACCACTGTAGATTATGGGGAGAAAGCACACCTGCCCAGCCAGCCTCAACCGAGACAAATTAATTTGGGGCTGGTTAATGAGTTACAAGTCCGGCACCTGCTTCCTTATCTGTAAGTGCTTCCTGTGGCAGTTTAATTTTTGTGACAGGAGCCATATTTGTAACTATTTTCTGACCCTGCTTCGAGGGTCAGAGCAGGGTCAGAGAATAGTTGCAACAACTCTGGAGGCGCCTCAGGAAGCACTTACAGGGTTACAGCAGGTGCCAAAGTTAAAGTTAATTTCTTTGTAACCATTTTGTAAATAGTTACAAAGAAATTAGCTTCAACTTCGGCACCTGCTGTAACCCTGTAAGTGCTTACTGGAAAAGAAATGTGTCCCGCTCGCGGATTCTTGTTTTTTTCACAATTTCGCGAGATTCGTGGATCGCGAAATCCGCAAATTCCGCGGGCGGAACGAATTTTGGCCCATACTAAGTTATGACAGTATCCTCTTGGAAAAAACATTGAAGAAGTTGAGGACAATCGTGAGACTGAACCTAGTACATGAAAGTAAAAGGCGCAGAAAAGATCAGAGTGAAGGGAAATTCAGAATGATCACCACATTTTCAGCGGGAGCCACGACTCGGAAAAGAATTCTTAAAAAGAAATGGCATATTTTGAAGACAGATATTATCATCAGTGAAGACATACCTAATGGTCCACTAATGACTTTTAGAAAAGCGAGAGCAGTCAGGGATATGCTAGTCCATAGCCATCGGGACACTGGCGTACACAAGGAAGGCACTCCCAAAGAGATATGGGGTTCTTTCCATATACGAAAAAAGTGCAAAACCTTTAAGAATAGTAAAAGGGTTTTTCGTTACACTATTCCGGAGATCCAAACACAAAGACATATAGTGAAATTTATAACTTGCAACACTGCATATGCGGTGTGATGTCTATCATGTCCATGTGGATTAAGGTATGTAGGCAGTACCATCCACCAAGGGAAAGTCCGCATTCTAGAACATATGCGGGCCATCACGAAGCAAGATCAGATGTATGCAGTAGCCAGGCTATTTGCTAGTGCACATCAAAGCAACAGGGATCTGTTGACATACTTTGGCTTAGACCATGTCCCTGTAAACATTAGAGGAGGGAACAGGATTCTAAGACTGCGTAGATTGGAATCTCGCTTCATCATTGACCTGCAAACCAAAACCCCTAAAGGTTTAAACAGTGGGGAGGAGTTAGCAGTCTATTTTGGGAACCAAATGGCCGATATACAGTGTAATGAAATGTGTTCGTGTGTTTTATGAAATCGTCCTCATTTAACCAATAATTAAATTTTATATGATCGGAGGCTAGTATGAGGAATGTCACACAGTGTTACAGTCCTTAGCCGATACACGGTGGTATATCATAACATAGGCCAAGGTAAGTCGATACACAGCGTAATTGTGGAAATTAAATTTGTCTGTTAATTGGGAGGCATATATTGCCCAATATTTTAACCCAATAGTAAACAATGTTTGGCCATGCAATTGCGATATATGTCAATAAGGGATGCATATCTATTGGAGGTCTGTATGATATGTATATACAATGTATCAGGGCGATAGTATTGAGACATTCAAAGATGGCCTACATGTGTGGCAGTTACAATCCTTAGCCGATACACAGTGGTATATCTTATCATAGATCACGTAAGCCGATGCCCGGCGTAATTGTGGATATTAAATTGGTCTGTTAATTGGAAGGCATATATTGTCTAATATTTTAACCCAATAGTAAACAATGTTTGGCAATGCAAAGCCAATATACGGCAATAAGGGATGCATATCTATTGGAGGTCTGTATGATATGTATATACAATGTATCAGGGCGACAGTATTGAGACATTCAAAGATGGCGTCCATGTGTGGCAGTGAAACTGGTCCTTTTTCATGTTTATGTCAATGAATGAAATGGGTTTAAAAAAGGTCTCCACCGGTGTGTCAGTAACACCGACGAAGGTCCAAAAGCCAAAACCCATTTGTTGTTGCTTTGAGGACATTAAAAACCTTTTGCAATTACCCCGGGAGTGCTGGCTTATGTTCTGGGAAGGGGAGCATTGAAGCTTTGATTTGTTTCACGGTACACCACTGTGATGCCGGACCCGTTCGTGAGTGCTATATATGTGTGTGTTATTGGACATTGCCTGATGTAATATGTGAGGTTATAAGCAGTGCATTGCAATAGCGTATGTTATAATCAGCTCAGTTAACCATAACTGCTAATTTTCTATGGTTCGGTATGAGTGACATCTGAGCCTAACTATAAAGTCCCTCTAACCTTTGTAATTTCAGTGAACTTTTAAGGTTCATTAAAAAAAAAAGAAAATGTAAACATTTTATTTGGGTATTCCGGATGAAATTTGGGCAGAGCCCCACAAATACCGGTAAAAATACAAAGTAGACAGAAATAACCAATGTTTCAAAACTTTGCAATACCCGCAAACATGCAAGGAAATACATCAAAACACTATGCAGAGAGGTCCAGACATTCGGTCCTATATCTAAGATATGAGCACAGGATGATAAACAATTGTGTAGTGTGGAGTGATTATTTCTAGAGGAGTTTGCCAGTGTGGCAGCTATGGTCAGGGGTCTGGGGATGGGAGGGGAGGGAGCTCAATCCCACGATACTCTGCCCAGGGAGTCCAGATCTTCCAGTGCTTATGGGGGGAACTGCATGCCAAGAACAATGCAGTCTCCTCACCCATACATTTATCCTGTTCAGCCTTCCACTTGCCTAAAGTCGGGGGGCAAGTCCCTTTCCATAGCTGTGCGATGTCGTGCTTGGCAATAGTAAGGGCCAAAAAGACTAAGTGTTGCTTATATTTATTGTCCCCTATCCCATCCGGGATACGCAAGAGGAAAAGTCTTTGTTTGTATGGTACTTTCGATGATAGCACCTCGCTAAGGCAAGAGGTTACCCTGCACCAGAAGGGTTGCAACACAGATCAGCCCCAGACTGTAAGGAGAAATGTCCCCTCTTCTCTATCATACCTTAAGCATGCAGGGGACTGAATGGCACCCATCCTCCAGAGCCTGGTTTGGCTATAATATGCCCGATGTAAGTACTTGAATGAGACTGCACTGTGTGGAAACTGCCTCACCCCAAGGGCTAGCAATGGCCTTTGCCCAGTCATCATCGGTCAGGTCGGGAATGTCCTCCTGCCACGCATTTCTGGTCTTGTTGAGGGCAGTCTTAGTGTGGGTGATCAGTGTTTGGTAAGTTTGTCTGATTTTGTGTAGGCCTAAATCTCCCATTAAAAGGCATCCTTCCAGAGGATAAAATTCCGGTAAAGACTCCAGGGTCTGGATCAGGAGGGGTCAAAGCGCGGCGGAGTTAGAGGTATTTATAGAACTGGGTCTTATGCAATTGAAAAATTACGTGAAGTTGCTGGAAGGATTTCAGTGTGGTGCCCCGCAGTACATCGCCCAGGGTAGAGATCCCCACCAAGTCCCACCCACGGAATCCCCTTAAGGCCGCCACTGGACGGAGGTATGTACCGTGCTACAGGGGAGTCGTTAAAGTTAGTGTTCCACGCCACCCCATCTGCTTAAACCTGTCCCGCCAGAGCTTTATGACCACCTTACATGCAGAGGGAAGCAGCGCAAAGGAGTCAGAGGAGCTGAAGAAGGGAGGTCCCCCTCATTGCTGTTTGCTCGAGTGCTGGGTCGGCTGGGTCAGTTTGGGAGCTGTACCACCAGTCATTTATTATCAGGACATGAGACGCGACATAGTACGCATATACGTCTGCCGCTACTATTCCCCCACAATATGTGGACTGTGTGCATGTGCGGAGCACAACTCTAATCACACCGCCTTCTAAAGTTCTTTTAATTCCATTTCCTAATATAATGTCTCGGTAACATTGTTTTTTTTGTGAAGATTCTGTGATTTGTGAGAAGGTGGCAAAGATATAGGCAAGTTAAAAAATCATTTCCCTGTGGAAACATGCTCCTAACTAAAACTACCTACTGGAAAACATCAATAGGTAATATATATTACGCCCCCCTCCTTAAGCCTAATCTTCTCCCGGAGACCACCACCTCCCGGGTGCTTCTTTAACAATGAATGCGGGGGAGGTACGTATGGGCTCCTCCGCTGCCCCGGGGATCACAACCTCCTCAGGGCTTATTTATTTTTTCCATGAGGGTCCTCTCTGGTCCCCCCATCTCTGAGGATCGCCACCTCCCCGTGGCTTAATCTGAAAATACATTGTGCCAGTATTTTGCTTGTGTGCCTGGGAGTGTTGTTTTGCATACACACTTAATCTGAAAATATTGCAGGGTGCACGGACCACCCAACAGCCCCGGGGACTGCCACCTCCCAGGGGCTTTAACTTTAATGAATGGGAGGACCACTTGGACCCTTCCCAGCCCTGGGAACCCCACCTCCCTGGGACAAATGACAAAAAAAGGAGAGGAGCCACGGGCCCCCTTTGTAGAGCCAATAATAGCCCTGGGGATTGCCACCCCCCCACGGGCCGGTGCCTGCAATGTCCCGGGGTGCCCACCCCGGAACATTGCAGTTTGCTGTGGGTTGACGGGAGCAATCCATAGTACACTCTGTTCCACTGCTAGCAAGCAAGCACATCAAAAATGCTCTTGCTTACTAGAAGTGGAGCACAATTGCTTTTGGACAGAGGGATATGCATCCTCAGCAGCTCCTTCTGCCCAAATGAAATGCCCGCTCCCGCAGGACGCGGGCAAGCTGGCAGGGACCACGTTGACCTTCAGGCTACCCTGCTGTCCCCAACAGCGTGACTGGGAGCCTTGGGTGGGAACAGGGCACTCAGACTAGAGGCTAGGCCCTGGGAGATGGTGTTCCTGGGGTTGAAATCAGCCATGGAAGGGGAATTTCACTCACATAAAAACAAATAAAAATAAAACATGTAGGGCCAGCAAGTCGCCAAAGGCCCACCCTCTTTCTTCACTACTCTTTCTGAAAATGCGCCTCGTGGCACAGTGCTGAATGGGGATTGAAGTTTGCTTGGTGCTGAGGGTCCTTGGGCCAGGAACTCCTTCTGTAACCTGTAGTAAGTTCCAGACAGCGGGATGTTAGAATTGGGGGTCTCTGGTTGGCGCAAGTATGCACTTGTGACAAGCAGGGACCCTCTCCTCTAAGTCAGGGCGAAGGATGACCCCTTAGAATTACCCTTGCTCACCCTCTAGGTGCGTGGCGTGAGCAGCCAAGGCTATTCTTCAGGCGCTATGGAGTTAAGCATTTGTCATAACACACACAGTAAAATGTACTAATCCCCCCACAAATGGACACCAGGCAGGTTTTATATATAAAAATAAGCTCCTTTACGTAAAAATATATATATAGGCAGATCAGACTTATCACAAGACCAATAACGTTTTTGTTGGGCCACAGGTGGTAAATAGGCAAGCTTTTCTTCTTTGCAGTTCAAAAATATAGATTCAGTTCTCTTCACTTATTTCTCCTTAGTCTCGGTTACTGCTAAAGCACTTCTCTTTAGTTTCTAGGTACTTTAGGCCAGTCTTAGGCCAGCTAGGCGCTTCGTAGCGCTTCCGGGCGCTCTGGACTGGAGAAATCACCGCACCCTACCAAGTCTCACGCATCTCGCGTGAGTCGCGTACCTGCGGCCCTACCAAGTCACACGCATCTCGCGTGAGCCGGGTACGCGGCGTACAGTTCACTTAATACACAAGGGAGCGTACAGTCCGGCAGTTCCTATGCGACGCGTACAGCTGGGAAATGAAGGGCACGGAGCGTACAGGCTTGCAATGAAAGGTACGCAGCGTCCAACAGGACAGTTCATAGGCGAAGGGTACAGTGTGAAATGATTCAGTTCTTAGCGTACAGTTCTCTCTTCAGGAGAGACGCGCCCCGCTCACTTCCTCACATGCGGGGCGTACAAGGCAGTCAGTAAGAGAGCTCAAAGCGCAAGTTTACTCACAGCCACACGGAGCGGATGGCGAACGGGGAAATAAAACGTTGCGGGCCCCGAGCCCGTTGGTGCTTGCGACGTGCCTCCGAATAGTGGTTCTCTTCTTAGGCTGAGTAGTGCGTGGGCAGTGCGTCTCGGTTCTTGGCGGTGATTCCAACGAAGTCAGATGCGAGGCGCACAGCGGCTTCCGGTCGAGCGAGGCTGGCGCCCAAGGCGTCCGGGCTTCAATGGGTCTGTTCTCTGGGTCTGGGTCTGGTGCAGACGTCAGGTGGGAGCGTGGGGGGGTGCACCAGCAGGCCTCCAACGGCGGTGATGCGGCGATCTCCCTCACCGGGGGAGAGCGGCTCAACAGAGCGGGGCTCTCCCTCGGCAGGGACGAGGGGGACACAGTTGATCACGGCCTCGAGGAGGGGCTGGGGGGCACAAAAGGTCACGGTAGCAAGGCTCCACGGTGAGGTGACACAGCGATTTCCCTCAGCGGGGGGAGAGCGGCTCGACAGAGCGGGGCTCTTCCTCGGCGGGGACGGGGAAACACGGTTTGGTCACGGCCTCACGGAGGGGCTGGGGTCACCAAAGATCACGGCTCTGGCGGGGCAGAAGTCCTTGCAAACGAGCAGAGAGCAGGTTGAGCCAGATGATCCTGTGGCTCAGGTCAGAGGGCAAGCTCAGTCAAGCCCATGGAGAAAGTTTCAGCACAAATCAGCAAAGTTTTTGTATCAAGTCTTTTCCTCTCGGGGGCGTGGCTAAGGCGCCGATGTAGGTGGAAGCGGGACTCCGGAGCTCCTCCGTGCCCGCCTCGCACCACCACATATCCTGCGCCCCGACTCACGCCCGAACCCTCAAAAGTGCCCAGGAGGGCATCGGGGGCACGCAGGGAGAATCCGGAGGACTGGGGGCCCCTGTAACTGCCCCCGCTGTACTTTAAGCGGTGAGCGAGGCACCCGGGGAAGAGCGCGCCCAAAATGGCGGCCGCGGGCCCGGTCTGAAGCGCCTGGCGACGGAGCCCGGGAGGTGACGAGGAGCCCTGCGACGCTGTTGTGGCTGACCTTTTGCCGGCGGAGACCCCCGGAGAGCAGGCAGAGGTGAGGGGTACTAGCTGACACCCTCGCAAGCGGGACCGGAGAACGGGGGACGGCCGCCCTGCCTGACCCTAAGATGGCGCCGCCTGGGACCCTGCCGTTTGCGGAGCAGCTGGGACCGCGTGGTGCACTGGGCCCACGTGAAGCACTGTACCCGCCCTCCTGGTGGTGGAATTGCCTGGGAGCCCGCGCCACAGGTGGGTTGGTGGCGCTCGAGCGAAGACTGCAAGGAGAGCGGGGGATGAGGAGCTGGCTACCCACCCCCACGAGGCGCTGAATCTGCAGGTGGGAAGGGGCACCTACCTGGCCGGGGACGCCCGAGAACAGCGTGCCGCATCGGGACTGGTGCTCGCAGGCGCGCACCCTGCCTGAGCCTTCTGGACGTGGGGGCATCACCAGGTGACCAGACCCAGGGCACCGGTGCCCCACGACCCTGGTGGAGCGAGACCTGGCCCTTGGGCAGATTTGCGAACTGGACCCAGCGAGGCGCGGGCCCAGAGATAAGAGTGAGCGACGGGCCTGAGGCGGATCAGGGGCAAAGAGCGGGAACACCGGCGACTGCCGCAGGGACACACAACGCTAGCTGCCCGCCAGAATGGTGCGAGGGGGCAAGAAGAAGGGCTTCGAGGCCCTGAAGCTGGATGACCCGGGGCACCTCGTCGACGACGACCCGCCGGGGACGGGGGCAGGGAGCTCGACCCACCCGCGGGACCCCTCCCTGGGGGACAATATGCAGGCGATTGTGGCGTCGCGGGAGGCTCTTGAGAAGCGCATAGACACCATTGGATCGGACCTGACCCTGCTGAAGGATGACCATAGGAAGCTGAAGGAGCGGGTGGCGACCTCGGAGGTCACCCTGAAAAGTCTGCCTGGGGACGTAGCGGAGCTAAAGACAACACTGGCGGAAATGGCGCAGAAGGTACGGGTGCTGGAGCTCCGAGCTGAGGACAGTGAAGGGCGCTCTCGGCGCAATAACCTCCGCCTCGTGGGGGTGCCCGAAAACACGGAGGGGCGGGATGCGGTCACCTACCTGGAGGGCTGGCTGCGATCTGAGGTGGCCCCAGAAGGACTTTCGCCGTTCTTTGCCATTGAACGTGCACACAGAGTCCCTGCGCGTCCCCCCAAGCCGGGGGCGCCTCCGCGCCCGATTGTACTGCGTCTCCTGCACTTCAGAGACAGAGACCATATACTGCGGAGGGTGCGGGACATCCCGGACCTGAGAATCGACAACAGCAGGGTCATGGTCTTCCCGGACTTCACCAGAGACGTGCAAAAACAACGGGCCTCCTTCCTGGCGGTCAAGCGGAAACTGAGATCGCTGCAACTGCCCTACGCTATGCTGTTCCCGGCGCGGCTGCGGGTGGTCGCTGGCGAGCCCACCCACTTTTTCCTAACACCACAGGAGGCTTGGAGCTGGTTGGATGCAAGAGGGGAGCCGGGCATGGATCCCACGCCACAGACCCCTCCCAGGAGACGCTCCACGGAAACGACGCCGACGCGACGATCTGGCTCCCCATCGGGATGGCAGCAGGAACGAGCCAAGGCGGTGCAGGCAGTGGCGGCCATCAGCCAGGGAGACGCCAGCCCCTCCAGTAGCGCATCGGAGCAGTCGAAGGCCAGTGTTCCCAGCCCTGGCTCCAGCAGTGGACACGAGCTATCAGAGACAGACCTGCCGGTGGTGACTCCCCAGACAGCGGATGGTATCCTTGGCTGAGCTGGATCGTGGGACACTGGCCACATAAGTAAGGTACTGGGGTGCAAGGGCGGAGGGGGGCCGCTTCCGGACGCTATGCAGTGGGGTGCGGATGCCCCCCCGGGACTTATTACTGAGATCTTGGGGGTGGGGAGAGTCGGGGGACCTCTCCTGCATGTTGTTGGGGGTGGTGGGGCGGGGGCGGGGGCTTCGGGCCTGTCTGGGGCCGGCATCACTGCCACTCCAGCCCTGTTTTGCAGTGATACGCTTTTGATACTTGAGTTTGGATGGGGATTCCACGTTGGTTGTCTGTCCGGGGGTGTGGGAGTTAGGGTAGTTTGATTATGCAAGTTGGGGGGGGACGAGGGGGGGGCCTGGGCGTGCTGGGGGGGGGTTGCTGAGAGGGTGGATAGGACACGGTGGACTTTACCATGGGATCCGACTTAGGCTACAAATGTCTCACATGGAATGTAAGGGGGATGCACTCGATGCATCGGCGTCATAAGATCCACTCCTATCTGGTCAGGCGGGGCATACACATCGCCTTCCTTCAGGAAACACATCTGCTGGCTAAGGAAGGGAAGGCACTGCAGCGACGCTGGAGGGGGCAGGTCTATCACACTGGCTACTCTGCTTATGCTAGGGGGGTGGCCATCTGGATACGGGCGGGGGTACCTTTCCAGTGTACACAACAGATAATTGACCCTGAGGGGAGATACATAATGGTGCGAGGCAAGCTGGATTGGAGGGACCTTAACCTGGGTTGCTTGTACGCCCCGAATGTGGACCAACCTGCATTCCTCTCTCTACTGTCCAATAAACTAGCCCAGTTCTTAGTGGAGCCCTTGCTCCTGGGCGGCGACTTTAACAGTGTGGCCGACGTTGCCCTGGACAGATCCCACCCCCCCCTACCGAATGCACCAGCTGGTAGACTTGCACTCGCGCGCATCGAAGCGTACTTCCAGGTGAACGCGGGTACGGCGGGCTCGGCCGCGACGGAATGGGACGCCTTCAAATCTGTGCTACGGGGCCAGTGCATTGCGACGTCATCGGGGGTGCGGAGAACATTACTGGAGGACATTGAGAAAGAGGACGAGACCCTGCGGAGGCTGGAGAGGGCGAGGCCTGAACGGCCGGACACCCACGAGGCCCTGCTGGGGGCGCGGGAGGCGGTGGCGGCGACGGTGGAGCACCTCAGGTGGTTTGACTACAAGGCCTACCTCACACGAGCGCACTCGGAACGCGACAAATCGGGAGCTCTTCTGGCCTGGCTGGCCAACCCGGCCCGTCGGAGCTCGGTCATCCTTGAACTCAGAGACCACGCGGGGGCGGCGAGATTTGATCAGCAGGGGATCAACGCGTTGTTCTACGACTACTACACGGAACTCTACCACAGCAGGGTCCTCCCTTCGTTGGAGGAGTTCCAGACCTTTATGGAGGGTCTTGACCTGCCGGAACTGGGAGAGGAGGACGCAAAACGACTCAGGGACAAGATCGAGGAGAGAGAGGTGCGGGTCGCCATCAAGAGCATGGCGAGGAATAAGACGCCGGGCACCGACGGATTCCCTACGGAATTCTATCTCACCTACGCGGATCTTCTTGCGCCCCGGCTGACGTGGCTGTACAACGAGTCGAAGCGGCTGGGTTGTCTCCCTGCGACCACGAGGGAGGCGCTGATTTTCCCCCTGCTGAATCCGGGAAAGCAACCGTGGGACAGAACGGCGTACCGCCCACTGTCCATGCTTAACTTGGACTACAAGATTTTGAGCAAGATCTTGGCGACACGATTGCTCCCCCACATGCCTATGCTGGTCCATGCGGACCAGTCGGGTTTCATCCCGGCCCGCAATACGGCGCTTAATGTACGGCGACTCCTGCATATACTGGAGGCTGACACCTATGACGGCGACGAGGCAGTGGTGTTTGCTGTCGATATGGAGAAGGCCTTTGACAGCCTGGAATGGCCTTATCTCTTCCATGTTCTACGGATGCTGGGCCTCGGCGAAGGCTTCGTAAATTGGATGAGGCTGCTCTACCAGAACGCGACGGCGAGAGTCAGAACTGGGAGGGTTATCTCTGAGATGTGCAGGGTGGGCAGGGGCACCCGTCAGGGATGCCCTCTCTCCCCCTTGCTGTTTGCCCTGGCCGTCGAACCCCTTGCAGCGCGAGCCCGGATGGGCCAGGCGTATCAGGGCCTGGACGTATATGGCCAGGTACACCACATCGCATTATACGCAGATGATCTGCTGATGTTCCTGGCGAACTCGGCGGACTCCCTGCGTGGAGCTAAGACTCTCCTGCAATCGCTGAGTAGAATCTCGGGCCTCCGAGTGAACTGGGCGAAGTCCCACCTATTCCCGGCCCGCCCACGGAGAGCATGCCCGCAAACTACGGAGGGCGTGACTTGGGAAGAGAGGAGTCTACGATACCTTGGCACCTCGATCTTCCATGACAGGGCCGATATCCTTGAGGGGAACATTGGGTCCGCGATTAGGCACACTAAAGGGAACTTTGACTTTTGGGGCACGCTCCCATTATCACTCATGGGGAGGGTGGCGCTACTCAAGATGGTGACCTTACCGCGGCTGCTCTACTTCTTCGGGACCCTCCCGATCTGGATCCCGGCAAGCTACTTTCGACGGCTGCGATCGATGGTCATCGGCTTTCTGTGGGGGGCGGGCAGGCGCAGGGTGGCACATGCCACACTTCTCCGCCCCCGGGCGGATGGAGGACTGGCAGTGCCGGACTACGAGTTCTACTACTTGGCGGCGCAGCTGCAATGGCTGACACAGTGGGTAGCACGGGCCAGGAGAGGGGAGGACGGATCAGGGGAGCCGGCGGGCCCGGTCCAGGTGTTGTCCCGGATTGTCCTGGGACTTCCGATGGGGGATTTCCACCTCACTCAGGAGTTTGCGACGCCCCGAAAATGCTGGAACAGATATCGCCGGAGATGCGGTATTACGGTTCCGTATGCACCTGAGATCCCACTTAAACTCTGCGGGGCACTTCCGCACGGGGGCTCGTGGCGCGGGCTGGACGGTTGGGATCAGCAAGGGCTGTCATCCATGGGTGATCTGTACGAAAACGGGGCGATGTTGCCCTTCGACCTCCTGAAGGACCGCTTTGAGCTGACGGGTGGGGACTTCCTCCTTCACGCGGCTTTAACGGCGGCGATCCGCAAACACTGGAGGGCGGGCATGTCGGAGCCACCATTGTCTCTGGGCTGCCAGTACGTCGTGATGATGGCGGGGACGGTCAAGGCTGTCACGTGCCTGTCTTGACGCATGGTCTCGGAAGCCGTCGCTCCACTGCTGGCCTTGAAGGCGAAATGGGAAGCTGATTTGGCGACTGAGATCCCCGAGGAGGCATGGAATGGCATACTGGAAGGGGCCCGGAATGGCACGCGCAACGCGAGGTTCCAGCTGGTGCACTTTTATGTCCTACATAGGGCCTACCTGACCCCTGGCAAACTACATAAGTACTTCACGGCCCACCCGGCGTCCTGCCCACGTTGCCCGGCAGATCCCGCCGATTTCCAACACATGTTCTGGTCCTGTCCTGAGCTGGGGCCCTTTTATAAGGAAGTAGTGGAGGTTCTGAGGGAGGTGACGGAGAGGGACCTGCAACTCACCATGGCACATTGCATACTACACTGGTTCCCACACACATCAAAAAACAAAGTTACTAGCAAGTTTCTGGACTTGGGGCTCCTCCTGGCGAAGCGGGCCATTACGTCCCAATGGAAGGCGTCCAGGGGCCCTGTGGTAGAGCGCTGGAAGGCTGAGCTGCATAAATGGGCTAGGTGTGAGGGTGAGCTTCGTCTGGAGGCCGCGCTCAGGATAGGCAATGACATGGCACTGGAGAGGGCCAGGGCGTGGGAGGGGCTGGTCCTAGATCTCACGCTCCTGGACATGGAAGAGGAGGACTCCCCGATGCATAGTCCGGCTCCGGCGGGGCGCCCGCCTGATGGGGGACGGCTTAGGCCCACTCTGATGCTCCCCTACCTTTGCATTCCAATGTGATGACTTACGAATGGTCGCTGACAAATCCTGGTGCTCTGCTTCGGATCTGGTCTAGTTGGGAGGGTTGAGAACTCGGTTAGGTGATACTCTGGCACGCCTGGGGGGGTGGGGGGACTGGCCGGGGGCGGGAGGGCGGTTAGGGGTGGTCCTGGGTGAGGGTGGAGGGGTAGGTGGAGATGAGAGTGTTGAGGGGGGGGGTTGTTCAAGGAGGGTGAAAAGTGACTCTTGGTTCAACTGGACTTGGGGCATGGAAGAGGGAGGGTTGAGACCGAAAAGCAGCTCTGCCATTTCCCACCCACCTGGTAGTTATTGACCTATACAGAATGCTCCAGCGCAGTTTCTTTTTTCCCCCATGATATGGTGTGAGCTGAATGGCTGTGTGATACAGGGGTGAGGGAGCGGCGCTTCAATAGAGCGCCAAGGGGAATGGATCGAATATACTGTATGCCTTTCTGATGTTGCTGCAATAAAAAGATATTTACAAAAAAATCAAGTCTTTTCCTCTCCTTCCTCAGCAAGGCAAGCAGCAGGCCAGTCCTTCCAGCGTCTTCTTCTCCTTCTAGTTGGGCAGAGGTTCGTTGTGGGAAACAGGATTCTGATTTACAAGGAGCAGGGCTCCTACTTTTATACAGCAATTCTTTTGTCTTTTCAGGCCAGAGGGGCCTTTGCATAACTGCTTTCAGTCTCTGAGTACTTGTTGGGTGTACTTCTGGCTTCTGCTTTCAGTGTGAGGGGCAGGCACCCGCTGTACTTTAAGCGGCGAGCGAGGCACCCGGGGAAGAGCGTGCCCAAAATGGCGGCCGCGGTCCCGGTCTGAAGCGCCTGGCGACGGAGCCCGGGAGGTGACGAGGAGCCCTGCGACGCTGTTGTGGCTGACCTTTTGCCGGCGGAGACCCCCGGAGAGCAGGCAGAGGTGAGGGGTACTAGCTGACACCCTCGCAAGCGAGACCGGAGAACGGGGGACGGCCGCCCTGCCTGACCCTAAGATGGCGCCGCCTGGGACCCTGCCGTTTGCGGAGCAGCTGGGACCGCGTGGTGCACTGGGCCCACGTGAAGCACTGTACCCGCCCTCCTGGTGGTGGAATTGCCTGGGAGCCCGCGCCACAGGTGGGTTGGTGGCGCTCGAGCGAAGACTGCAAGGAGAGCGGGGGATGAGGAGCTGGCTACCCACCCCCACGAGGCGCTGAATCTGCAGGTGGGAAGGGGCGCCTACCTGGCCGGGGACGCCCGAGAACAGCGTGCCGCATCGGGACTGGTGCTCGCAGGCGCGCACCCTGCCTGAGCCTTCTGGACGTGGGGGCATCACCAGGTGACCAGACCCAGGGCACCGGTGCCCCACGACCCTGGTGGAGCGAGACCTGGCCCTTGGGCAGATTTGCGAACTGGACCCAGCGAGGTGCGGGCCCAGAGATAAGAGTGAGCGACGGGCCTGAGGCGGATCAGGGGCAAAGAGCGGGAACACCGGCGACTGCCGCAGGGACACACAACGCTAGCTGCCCGCCAGAATGGTGCGAGGGGGCAAGAAGAAGGGCTTCGAGGCCCTGAAGCTGGATGACCCGGGGCACCTCGTCGACGACGACCCGCCGGGGACGGGGGCAGGGAGCTCGACCCACCCGCGGGACCCCTCCCTGGGGGACATTATGCAGGCGATTGTGGCGTCGCGGGAGGCTCTTGAGAAGCGCATAGACACCATTGGATCGGACCTGACCCTGCTGAAGGATGACCATAGGAAGCTGAAGGAGCGGGTGGCGACCTCGGAGGTCACCCTGAAAAGTCTGCCTGGGGACGTAGCGGAGCTAAAGACAACACTGGCGGAAATGGCGCAGAAGGTACGGGTGCTGGAGCTCCGAGCTGAGGACAGTGAAGGGCGCTCTCGGCGCAATAACCTCCGCCTCGTGGGGGTGCCCGAAAACACGGAGGGGCGGGATGCGGTCACCTACCTGGAGGGCTGGCTGCGATCTGAGGTGGCCCCAGAAGGACTTTCGACGTTCTTTGCCATTGAACGTGCACACAGAGTCCCTGCGCGTCCCCCCAAGCCGGGGGCGCCTCCGCGCCCGATTGTACTGCGTCTCCTGCACTTCAGAGACAGAGACCATATACTGCGGAGGGTGCGGGACATCCCGGACCTGAGAATCGACAACAGCAGGGTCATGGTCTTCCCGGACTTCACCAGAGACGTGCAAAAACAACGGGCCTCCTTCCTGGCGGTCAAGCGGAAACTGAGATCGCTGCAACTGCCCTACGCTATGCTGTTCCCGGCGCGGCTGCGGGTGGTCGCTGGCGAGCCCACCCACTTTTTCCTAACACCACAGGAGGCTTGGAGCTGGTTGGATGCAAGAGGGGAGCCGGGCATGGATCCCACGCCACAGACCCCTCCCAGGAGACGCTCCACGGAAACGACGCCGACGCGACGATCTGGCTCCCCATCGGGATGGCAGCAGGAACGAGCCAAGGCGGTGCAGGCAGTGGCGGCCATCAGCCAGGGAGACGCCAGCCCCTCCAGTAGCGCATCGGAGCAGTCGAAGGCCAGTGTTCCCAGCCCTGGCTCCAGCAGTGGACACAAGCTATCAGAGACAGACCTGCCGGTGGTGACTCCCCAGACAGCGGATGGTATCCTTGGCTGAGCTGGATCGTGGGACACTGGCCACATAAGTAAGGTACTGGGGTGCAAGGGCGGAGGGGGCCGCTTCCGGACGCTATGCAGTGGGGTGCGGATGCCCCCCCGGGACTTATTACTGAGATCTTGGGGGTGGGGAGAGTCGGGGGACCTCTCCTGCATGTTGTTGGGGGTGGTGGGGCGGGGGCGGGGCGGCCTGTCTGGGGCCGGCATCACTGCCACTCCAGCCCTGTTTTGCAGTGATACGCTTTTGATACTTGAGTTTGGATGGGGATTCCACGTTGGTTGTCTGTCCGGGGGTGTGGGAGTTAGGGTAGTTTGATTATGCAAGTTGGGGGGGGACGAGGGTGGGGCCTGGGCGTGCTGGGGGGGGGGTTGCTGAGAGGGTGGATAGGACACGGTGGACTTTACCATGGGATCCGACTTAGGCTACAAATGTCTCACATGGAATGTAAGGGGGATGCACTCGATGCATCGGCTTCATAAGATCCACTCCTATCTGGTCAGGCAGGGCATACACATCGCCTTCCTTCAGGAAACACATCTGCTGGCTAAGGAAGGGAAGGCACTGCAGCGACGCTGGAGGGGGCAGGTCTATCACACTGGCTACTCTGCTTATGCTAGGGGGGTGGCCATCTGGATACGGGCGGGGGTACCTTTCCAGTGTACACAACAGATAATTGACCCTGAGGGGAGATACATAATGGTGCGAGGCAAGCTGGATTGGAGGGACCTTAACCTGGGTTGCTTGTACGCCCCGAATGTGGACCAACCTGCATTCCTCTCTCTACTGTCCAATAAACTAGCCCAGTTCTTAGTGGAGCCCTTGCTCCTGGGCGGCGACTTTAACAGTGTGGCCGACGTTGCCCTGGACAGATCCCACCCCCCCCTACCGAATGCACTAGCTGGTAGACTTGCACTCGCGCGCATCGAAGCGTACTTCCAGGTGAACGCGGGTACGGCGGGCTCGGCCGCGACGGAATGGGACGCCTTCAATTCTGTGCTACGGGGCCAGTGCATTGCGACGTCATCGGGGGTGCGGAGAACATTACTGGAGGACATTGAGAAAGAGGACGAGACCCTGCGGAGGCTGGAGAGGGCGAGGCCTGAACGGCCGGACACCCACGAGGCCCTGCTGGGGGCGCGGGAGGCGGTGGCGGCGACGGTGGAGCACCTCAGGTGGTTTGACTACAAGGCCTACCTCACACGAGCGCACTCGGAACGCGACAAATCGGGAGCTCTTCTGGCCTGGCTGGCCAACCCGGCCCGTCGGAGCTCGGTCATCCTTGAACTCAGAGACCACGCGGGGGCGGCGAGATTTGATCAGCAGGGGATCAACGCGTTGTTCTACGACTACTACACGGAACTCTACCACAGCAGGGTCCTCCCTTCGTTGGAGGAGTTCCAGACCTTTATGGAGGGTCTTGACCTGCCGGAACTGGGAGAGGAGGACGCGAAACGACTCAGGGACAAGATCGAGGAGAGAGAGGTGCGGGTCGCCATCAAGAGCATGGCGAGGAATAAGACGCCGGGCACCGACGGATTCCCTACGGAATTCTATCTCACCTACGCGGATCTTCTTGCGCCCCGGCTGACGTGGCTGTACAACGAGTCGAAGCGGCTGGGTTGTCTCCCTGCGACCACGAGGGAGGCGCTGATTTTCCCCCTGCTGAAGCCGGGAAAGCAACCGTGGGACAGAACGGCGTACCGCCCACTGTCCATGCTTAACTTGGACTACAAGATTTTGAGCAAGATCTTGGCGACACGATTGCTCCCCCACATGCCTATGCTGGTCCATGCGGACCAGTCGGGTTTCATCCCGGCCCGCAATACGGCGCTTAATGTACGGCGACTCCTGCATATACTGGAGGCTGACACCTATGACGGCGACGAGGCAGTGGTGTTTGCTGTCGATATGGAGAAGGCCTTTGACAGCCTGGAATGGCCTTATCTCTTCCATGTTCTACGGATGCTGGGCCTCGGCGAAGGCTTCGTAAATTGGATGAGGCTGCTCTACCAGAACGCGACGGCGAGAGTCAGAACTGGGAGGGTTATCTCTGAGATGTGCAGGGTGGGCAGGGGCACCCGTCAGGGATGCCCTCTCTCCCCCTTGCTGTTTGCCCTGGCCGTCGAACCCCTTGCAGCGCGAGCCCGGATGGGCCAGGCGTATCAGGGCCTGGACGTATATGGCCAGGTACACCACATCGCATTATACGCAGATGATCTGCTGATGTTCCTGGCGAACTCGGCGGACTCCCTGCGTGGAGCTAAGACTCTCCTGCAATCGCTGAGTAGAATCTCGGGCCTCCGAGTGAACTGGGCGAAGTCCCACCTATTCCCGGCCCGCCCACGGAGAGCATGCACGCAAACTACGGAGGGCATGACTTGGGAAGAGAGGAGTCTACGATACCTTGGCACCTCGATCTTCCATGACAGGGCCGATATCCTTGAGGGGAACATTGGGTCCGCAATTAGGCACACTAAAGGGAACTTTGACTTTTGGGGCACGCTCCCATTATCACTCATGGGGAGGGTGGCGCTACTCAAGATGGTGACCTTACCGCGGCTGCTCTACTTCTTCGGGACCCTCCCGATCTGGATCCCGGCAAGCTACTTTCGACGGCTGCGATCGATGGTCATCGGCTTTCTGTGGGGGGCGGGCAGGCGCAGGGTGGCACATGCCACACTTCTCCGCCCCCGGGCGGATGGAGGACTGGCAGTGCCGGACTACGAGCTCTACTACTTGGCGGCGCAGCTGCAATGGCTGACACAGTGGGTAGCACGGGCCAGGAGAGGGAAGGACGGATCAGGGGAGCCGGCGGGCCCGGTCCAGGTGTTGTCCCGGATTGTCCTGGGACTTCCGATGGGGGATTTCCACCTCACTCAGGAGTTTGCGACGGCCCGAAAATGCTGGAACAGATATCGCCGGAGATGCGGTATTACGGATCCGTATGCACCTGAGATCCCACTTAAACTCTGCGGGGCACTTCCGCACGGGGGCTCGTGGCGCGGGCTGGACGGTTGGGATCAGCAAGGGCTGTCATCCATGGGTGATCTGTACGAAAACGGGGCGATGTTGCCCTTCGACCTCCTGAAGGACCGCTTTGAGCTGACGGGTGGGGACTTCCTCCTTCACGCGGCTTTAACGGCGGCGATCCGCAAACACTGGAGGGCGGGCATGTCGGAGCCACCATTGTCTCTGGGCTGCCAGTACGTCGTGATGATGGCGGGGACGGTCAAGGCTGTCACGTGCCTGTCTCGACGCATGGTCTCGGAAGCCGTCGCTCCACTGCTGGCCTTGAAGGCGAAATGGGAAGCTGATTTGGCGACTGAGATCCCCGAGGAGGCATGGAATGGCATACTGGAAGGGGCCCGGAATGGCACGCGCAACGCGAGGTTCCAGCTGGTGCACTTTTATGTCCTACATAGGGCCTACCTGACCCCTGGCAAACTACATAAGTACTTCACGGCCCACCCGGCGTCCTGCCCACGTTGCCCGGCAGATTTCCAACACATGTTCTGGTCCTGTCCTGAGCTGGGGCCCTTTTATAAGGAAGTAGTGGAGGTTCTGAGGGAGGTGACGGAGAGGGACCTGCAACTCACCATGGCACATTGCATACTACACTGGTTCCCACACACATCAAAAAACAAAGTTACTAGCAAGTTTCTGGACTTGGGGCTCCTCCTGGCGAAGCGGGCCATTACGTCCCAATGGAAGGCGTCCAGGGGCCCTGTGGTAGAGCGCTGGAAGGCTGAGCTGCATAAATGGGCTAGGTGTGAGGGTGAGCTTCGTCTGGAGGCCGCGCTCAGGATAGGCAATGACATGGCACTGGAGAGGGCCAGGGCGTGGGAGGGGCTGGTCCTAGATCTCACGCTCCTGGACATGGAAGAGGAGGACTCCCCGATGCATAGTCCGGCTCCGGCGGGGCGCCCGCCTGATGGGGGACGGCTTAGGCCCACTCTGATGCTCCCCTACCTTTGCATTCCAATGTGATGACTTACGAATGGTCGCTGACAAATCCTGGTGCTCTGCTTCGGATCTGGTCTAGTTGGGAGGGTTGAGAACTCGGTTAGGTGATACTCTGGCACGCCTGGGGGGGTGGGGGGACTGGCCGGGGGCGGGAGGGCGGTTAGGGGTGGTCCTGGGTGAGGGTGGAGGGGTAGGTGGAGATGAGAGTGTTGAGGGGGGGGGTTGTTCAAGGAGGGTGAAAAGTGACTCTTGGTTCAACTGGACTTGGGGCATGGAAGAGGGAGGGTTGAGACCGAAAAGCAGCTCTGCCATTTCCCACCCACCTGGTAGTTATTGACCTATACAGAATGCTCCAGCGCAGTTTCTTTTTTCCCCCATGATATGGTGTGAGCTGAATAGCTGTGTGATACAGGGGTGAGGGAGCGGCGCTTCAATAGATCGCCAAGGGGAATGGATCGAATATACTGTATGCCTTTCTGATGTTGCTGCAATAAAAAGATATTTACAAAAAAATCAAGTCTTTTCCTCTCCTTCCTCAGCAAGGCAAGCAGCAGGCCAGTCCTTCCAGCGTCTTCTTCTCCTTCTAGTTGGGCAGAGGTTTGTTGTGGGAAACAGGATTCTGATTTACAAGGAGCAGGGCTCCTACTTTTATACAGCAATTCTTTTGTCTTTTCAGGCCAGAGGGGCCTTTGCATAACTGCTTTCAGTCTCTGAGTACTTGTTGGGTGTACTTCTGGCTTCTGCTTTCAGTGTGAGGGGCAGGCACATCAGACGCTCCACAGGAGGTGGAGCCAGCATTGTGTGGACAGGGGCAGCCAGGAGTACCTTGATGACAGTGCTTTGCCCTTCCTGGGCCACGTGCAGGCTGAGTCATCAGTCGCTCCCCAGGGGGTGGAGGCAGCAATGTGGTGGCAGAGCACAGCCCTATTAAGAGTCCAGGGGCACTCCTACCTCCCACTAAGGTGTAATCCTTGCATTCACCACCTGTCATCCCCCAGCCCTGTCACTCACACATCCCAGACAGTCAGATACACATACTAGCAGAGGCGGGCTGAAATGGTTAGGCAAGCAAATGCTAACTTTCTAAAAGTAGCATTTGCAAACACAGGATATTAAAATAAACTTTACTACAAGAAGTATTTTATTATTCTGAGTTCAGGCATACTAAACTTTATTTTCTACCATGTTCCCTGAGCCTGCTGGGATTATAGAGTGTAATAATTCCAGCCGCCCATCTGGCCTAAAGGGAACAGGTAGCCTTACAATAGTGAAAAACACATTTGGCAGTAATTCACTATTAGGACATGCCACACACATCAAAGCATGTCCTACCTTACACTTACAATGCACCCTGCCCTCGGGCCTACCATAGGGGTGACTAATATGAAGTTAAGGGAAGGTTTAGAGGCTGGCAAGTGTGTGCACTTGCCCAGCCAGCATGACAGTACCAGACTGCACGCAGGTCCTGCAATGGCAGACCCTAAACACATTTTAAAGGGCTGCTTCTGTGGGTGGCGCAACCAGCGCTGCAGGCCCACTAGCAGCATTGGCATTTACAAGCCCTGGCACTCCTGGTGCACTTTACTGGGGACTGACAGTAAATCCAATGAACCAATCATGCAAATCAATCACATATACATTTTGCACAGGGAGAGCATATGCACTTTAGCACTGGACATAAGTGGTAAAGTGCCCAGAGTCACTAAACCAACAAAAACAGGTCAGAGAGAATATTGGAGGAAGGCAAAAAGTTCAGGGATGACCCTGCCAAGAGGGCCAAGTCCAACACGGGATTACTGAGATGAGTCACAGGCCACAACCCATTTTTCCCACCACTTTGTTAAAATGCCTCCTGGTGCACTGCTGGCGGGGAAATGAGGTTCACTTGGCTCCAGGGGGTCCTTTAGGGCCAACAAGAAATCCTGTTACTTCCAGTAAGTCCCACACAGCGGAATTGTTGGGAGGTCTTCAGAAGCCATGCCCCCTTTATCCACTATTCTTCAAATGCACCTCCTGGCGCACCACTTGTTGGGAGATGAAGTCCCCTTGCCTCCTGAGGGTCCATTGGAGCCAACAAGCCCTCCTGTTACCTCCAGTAAATCCCGCATAGCGGGATTGTTGAATGGTCTTTAGAGGCCATGCCCCCTTTCTCCACAACTCTAAAAACGCACCTCCTGGTGCATTACTGGTTGGGGATGGAGTCCTCTTGGAAGCTGCGGATTCTTAGGGGCCAATAAGCCCTCTTGTTACCTCTAGAAAGTGTGACACAGCAGGATTCGTGAGAGCTGGTTGTGGGCCCTGCCCGTTTTCTCCACCACTCTACAAACGCGACTACTAGTTAAAAAACATAGAAGTTCAATGAATAAAACAAATGTTACAGGGACATCAGAGTTAGGAAATAGAATTTAAAAAACCTTAGAAATTCACTAAGCATGGGCGTAAAATCCGTTCCGCTCGTGGAATTTGCGGATTTTTGGCAAATTCGCAATCCGTGAACTCTCGCGAATTTGCCGAAAATTTGCACATTCGCACGCAGCGGATTTTTTTGCTTGGTGATATAATATTGCGGCGCGCGGCGTTCACTTACCGTCATTTAGCGTTTGCAGAGTTGCTTTTCTCCATATTTTGCGTGTGCTGCGCCATTTTGGATCTTGCTGCGGGATCCCGCGGGAGTTTGGCGACCGCGATTACGTCATCGCGGCTTGCCACCTTGCTCAGCACGCATAGCGAGAGTTCGCAATTGCAAACACGTAGATGCGGCGGGCAGCAACAATCTCGCACTCGCGAAATTGCTAAATTTGCAATTCTGCACAAGAAATCCACCAGCAAGCAGCATAAACCTTCTGAAAATGATGATTTTTATCAGAATAACTCCTCAGGTTGACATTTGCCTGCACGTTTTTTTTCCAAGGAGTCCATGTTGGGGGGGGGGGTGAGAGGAAGGAAGTGCCCCACAGTCTCCAACTTCCTGTTCCTGTCCAGGAGGCTCCTCCAGTGCTTTCTTCATGTGCTGGTCACTTTCATTTGGATCTTGACCTGGAAGGATTAATTTTTGTGGATGCTGCTGGATATTTGGATTTGATGCCTTTTTGACTTTCTTTGGATCACTTTTGGATTAGAAATCAAATTTCACAAGTAAGTTTGTTTGGGGCATTACAGTTGCTGCAAGTACAATTTTGGAACTTTTTCAGAACATTAAATAAAATATATTGTGGGTAGCCACAGTATCCAGTAGGACCAGGGTTAGTTATGGGTGCCTGATACAACTGTTTTGTTGAATTTAAACATGATTGAGGGCATGGATGGCATGGGATTGTGCTGATTTTTGTGTGTTTTTCGATTTTTTTGGCTGCTGTTGGGGCCTTTTGCCCAGGGGTAGTGAGTGGTGCATGGACTGAGTCTTTCTGTGGGGTCTCTTTAATGTAAACATCATGGAGGGCATGGATGGCATTGGATTGTGGTGATTTTTGTGTGTTTTTTTATTTTTTGGGGGTGTTGATGGGGACTGGCCATGTGGGTGGGGGCCATTTTGAGTGCTGGTACAGGCAGGCCCTGGCCATGTGCTGGGGGGCAAGGGGCCATTTTGAAGGCAGGCAGTGTTCTCAGGCCTGCACCCATTTTGCCTAGCTTTCATCCTTTATGCCCATGGGTAGTGAGTGGTGCATGGGCCTAGTCTTTCTGTGGGGTGTCTTGAATTTACACATGATTGAGGGCATACATGGCATGGGATTGTGCTGATTTTTGTGTGTTTTTTCGATTTTGTTGGCTGCTGTTGGGGCCTTTTGCCCAGGGGTAGTGAGTGGTGCATGGACTGAGTCTTTCTTTGGGGTCTCTTTAATGTAAACATCATGGAGGGCATGGTTGGCATTGGATTGTGGTGATTTTTGTGTCTTTTTCGATTTTTTGGGGTGTTGATAAGGACTGGCTATGTGGGTGGGGGCCATTTTGAGTGCTGGTACAGGCAGGCCCTGGCCTTGTCCTGGGGGGCAAGGGGCCATTTTGAAGGCAGGCAGTGTTCTCAGGCCTGCACCCATTTTGCCTAGCTTTCATCCATTATGCCCAGGGGTAGTGAGTGGTGCATGGGCCTAGTCTTTCTGTGGGGTGTCTTGAATTTAAACATGATTGAGGGCATGGATGGAATGGGATTGTGCTAATTTATGTGTGTTTTTCGATTTTTTGGGCTGCTGTTGGGGCCTTTTGCCCAGGGGTAGTGAGTGGTGCATGAACTGAGTCTTTCTGTGGGGTCTCTTTAATGTAAACATCATGGAGGGCATGGATGGCATTGGATTGTGGTGATTTTTGTGTGTTTTTCGATTTTTTGGGGTGTTGATGGGGACTGGCCATGTGGGTGGGGGCCATTTTGAGTGCTGGTACAGGCAGGCCTTAGCCATGTGCTGGGGGGGCAAGGGGCCATTTTGAAGGCAGGCAGTGTTCTCAGGCCTGAACCCATTTTGCCTAGCTTTCATCCATTATGCCCAGGGGTAGTGAGTGGTGCAAGGGCCTAGCTTTCATCCATTATGCCCAGGGGTAGTGAGTGGTGCATGAGCCTAGTCTTTCTGTGGGGTGTCTTGAATTTAAACATCATTGAGGGCATGCATGGAATGGGATTGTGCTGATGTTTGTGTGTTTTTTTGATTTTTTTGGCTGCTGTTGGGGCCTTTTGCCCAGGGGTAGTGAGTGGTGCATGGACTGAGTCTTTCTGTGGGGTTTCTTTAATGTAAACATCATGGAGGGCATGGATGGCATTGGATTGTGGTGATTTTTGTGTGGCTCACTGGTTAGAGGCGGCAGACCCGAGAGCAGAGGACAGCCCGGGACCAGGGTTCGATTCCCGGCGCGGCAGGTTTCTGGACCAGGGTCAGCGGACTCGATAATTCTCTCGCCTCGGTGCCCACTCTGATCAGGGATCACACTCGGCAACTCTGGGCATTAGCTTGCCTCATCTTCACTAACGGCCCCACCAGACCGCCGGGGATGCCTGGTCTCACCCTGGAGATACCCATTAAGGGACCATCTCTCAGGGAAGCCAGGAAGGGTTTCGCAGCGGTCGAAGCGCCTTGGGACCCTCCGGGTAAGTAGTGCGCTATATAAATGCCTATACATTACATACATTACATCGACTTTTTGGGGTGTATAACTGATGTTCCTCTGTCTTCCATTGCTTTTAGGTGCATAAGAGAACCACCAGTGCCAGGAAGAAGTCCTGCAGGGGTGTGTGCAATATAACGTCACGCGACGTCACGTGTGGCCACAGACAAGACAACTCTGCAACTCGTGCAACTGCGGCCTGCTGTTCTAACATCTGAAGAAGATGACCCCAAAAAAAGTTCCCCGTAGCTTCTCTAGCAAGAAAGTTGCCAGTAAGGAGCAGAAGAAGCAAGTGGCGCCACTTACCAAGGATACTGGTGTGCCGCCCGCCACATTTTTTGGGGAAAAAAAGTACGCCTGCAGCAGCAGCGGGGTCTGCTGGGGACCAAGCTGGGAGCAGCACCGCCGCTCCATTGGGCTCAGTGCCACCACCACTACGCCAACTTAAGTCCAAGCCCTTGAGTGCTTTAGAGGCAGCCAGTATAGTTGTGCAATCACCATCGACCAGTGATGTTGGCTCATCGCAAGAAAGTAGCAGCATCCCTCAATCAACACAGGTTGTTGTAACTCATCTGACGAGTGTTCAACAACCACAGCCGCAACAACAACCACATGTGCAAGTACAAGCCCAAGTACATGTGGAAGGAGAGGCAGCGCAAGGAGATGCGCAAGCAGAGGTGCATGGAGCGGCACAAGTGCCCACAATAGTTGTTCCTCCCGAAGTAGGGGCACATCAGGAAATCGACATTCAAGCAGAGGTATCATTTGTGGAAGCCACTCCTCCTGATCATTCATTGTCTTCCAGATCCCTATCAAGGAAAAGATCAAGGATGGTGTCTACATCTTCTTCAAGCCCTCTTCCTTCTGATGATATGGATTCAAATTGGGAACCACCACTGCCGTCTGAGAGTGAGGCACACCATTATCTGACAAAGATAGCTAAGCGTAAAAGGAAGGTCCCCGAAACTCTCGGACTTATGGAGTGTGATGATGACGCTGAACAAGAAGTGGCTTATACTACTGCTGATGAAGACTCTAACGACGACGACACAGTCATCATAAACGTCACTGCAGCCCCAGCGGGCATGCAGCAAACAGACATTTTTACCCTAGCCCGAAAAGCTGCTGAGCGTGATGTTGTCGATGAGGCAATGGGACCACCACCATTGCAGTTAACTAGTATACCACCACCTACCGCTTCCATATTTTCTCGCCAGAAGGGACCTCCATCCACCTCGACCTCCATTTCCTCAATTAGTGGTGCTGCAAGTGCACAACGTAGTAAAGTTCGGCAACACACATCCTCCACTTCATCTGGCATTAGCATTACCAGTATCACCTCCTCCGCCCCCACAGACATTTGGAGTCCGCAGTTTGGGACTTCTTTAGTGTTAGCACAACAAGGGAAAACATAGCCATTTGTACCATTTGTAAGCTTGGAGTTAGTCGTGGTAAGCTTGATACCAACTATGGTACCGGAGGCCAGAGAGGTCATCTTGAGAGACAGCACACTGTCAAATGGCATGCGCACCTAAAGGAGATCAAGGAAGCCCGAATTGCAAGTCAACAAACTGTATCCGTTGATGTTTCATCTGATGATGACGAGGAGGAAGAAGCGTCAAACATTTCTTCACTTACACCCAGTACCCCTGTCAGCAGCACACCCCCTGCAAGATATATGTGCCACACTAAGAGTGTGGGAGAGAGTGAGACACTAATGCGAAAGAGTTCATCATCACCGAGCGTAAATGGGTCGAAGAAGTCATCATCATCATCCCGTAAAATGGTCCAGCCCACCATTAGAAGCATGTTGTTTTCAGATGCGCCATTTGAACGCAACCACCCAATGACGCGTCTGTATAACACTAAGCTGGCTCAAATGCTAGCTCTGGACCTTCTCCCTTTTTCTTTTGTGGAAGGGGTTGGTTTTCTTGAATTAGTGGCAACGCTCTGCCCTAAATGGAAGGTTCCTAGCCGGTTCTATTTTGCCGGAGTTGCTTTTCCAGCACTACATGAAGATGTGCTGGAGGTGATTGGGGCAGCTTTGCAGAAGAGTGCTGTTCACACTATACATCTGACAACAGACATGTGGACCAGTTGCACAGCCACTGATTACATGTGCATCACTGCACACTGGGTCTCTTTTTCAGGGGTTACAGCAAAGCTAAGGGCAGGTGTTGACCCGGACAACGTTTTTAAAGCATATCGGAAACATGCAACACTAGCCATGTTTGGCATGGAGAAAAGTCATACAGGAGAAAACATTTTGCAGGAGTTTAACACAAAGGTCTTTCAATGGTTGTCTCCAAGAAAACGCAAGATTGGTTATGTTTCCACGGATAATGGTGCCAATGTAGTTAAGGCCATGGATATGGGTAGCTATTTCAGAGTGCCGTGTTTGGCGCACTGTATAAACCTGGTTGTTAAAAAATCTTGAGTGAAGAAAGTCCAGTGTGCGAGTTACTGACCACCTGCCGAAGAATGTGCACACATTTCAACCATTCTTTTAAGGCCCGGAAGCATCTGAGGGGCCTGCTACATGAACGTAAACTGCCAGTGAAAGCACTCATCCACGAGGTGGCAACACATTGGAACTCAACCTTCTACATGCTTGAGCGTCTGTTTGAGCAGTGTGAGGTAGTCGATCAGTATTTCTTTACACAGGGTGCAGCTATGAAGGACCTGAGGATACATGCGAAGCAATGGAAGCTAGTTCAAAGCCTGACAGACATGCTTCGTTCTTTTGAGGTCTTCACGCGTGCAGTCAGCAGGGAGGGCTGTAATTTGGGAAAAGTTATCCCATTGTTGCACATGCTAGAGCACCAACTGAAGGCGGTGTCTTCTACGTTTCAAAAAGATGAAAAAAGCAAGAAGCTTTTGATTTGGCGGAGAAATTATTAGAGCGCCTACTTTGCGATTAACATTTTCAAAAGATCCACACAGAACAGCATTACATTTGTGCTATTATTCTGGCAGGCAGAGTAGTCTTTCCTTTTGATGACGCAGAAGTTACAAAGTGCAAACGTTGGCTAGCTGTGTCAGCCACTCGGTTTGAAAGAGAACAGCAGGAAATTGAAGGAAAAGGCAGTACATCAGCATCAGCAGGCCATCCGGAGTCAAAAGAATCCACTTCTGCATCTGTGGCTGTGGCAGAAGTGAGTGATTTTTCCTCTCAGCCAATAAAGACACCAGCAACCGGATCATCTGCACCAGACACAACAGTAACATTGTGTGAAGAAGAGGATTGGCTAACTCAGCTTGGGTTTGCTTCTCAAAAGGTCCCAGCAAAAAGTAAGCAAAGGAGAGTAACCGTGGAGAACCTTGAGTCGATGGTGCAGGACTATCTGAATGACTCAACAGAGGTCTATGCTCATGATGACCCATTGGCGTATTGGCATGGGAAAAAAGAATTGTGGCCAGAGATCTCCAACCTGGCTATAAATTACTTGTCTTGCCCACTCGCGAACGTGTCTTCTAAACATGTTTTCAGTGCTGCTGGTGGCATTGTAACTTGCAAAAGGACCCGCCTCTCGCCCAAAAATGTGGAGAGGTTAACAATGATCAAGATGAATCAGCACCTCATACCACCAGATTACAAAATACGAGAATACACGCATGAAGAAGACGAGGAGGACACCAATTTAGATGAGGGAAGTTCTTCTCTGTTAGGTGACCTACTCCCGCCTGAAATAGCAGAGTATGAGGACGAACTCTTCTTCCCTGACACCGAGCCCTGAAAATGAGCCAATGAATCAATAACTTTCTTTTTCGTCCTTATTCACTTTTATTCCTGTGTGTCTGTCTTTCTTTGTTTTGCAAAATCTATATAAAAAAATGTTTAATCACCTAATCACGAAAACAAGCCCATCAGCAGAACTGTCTTCACTTATTTGCTTATTGATTTGAAGGTGCCGCAGTCTGCATTCCTCAGGTTCACAAGTTCACAAGAACATGCTCCTCTATCCTCCTCCTCCAGACTCATATTTCCCTCAAAGCAGATGGCTGGATTACGCCCAATGAAGAAAGACTCTGCACTTGTGGGGGTGTTCTACTTCTTTGCGGGTGGGTTGACGGGTCTGGGGCTATTGCTGGGAAGGTCTAATAACGGATAAAAGTGGTTTGGAGAAAATCGGAGCAGAAAAAGATTTTGCGCTTTTGATCACTTGTCTGTCTTTGGGGTGCTGTTTGGCGGGCTTTTAGGTTGTTGTGGGTGGGGTTTGGGGTCTGGGAGCACTGCTGGCACAGTCTAATGTGGATTGCATTTGTTTTTCAGGAAATCCATGGTGGCAAAGGGGAGTTAGGGCCTAGCTGCAGAGCGCGCGCGGAGTGATTTGGGAAATTTGCCTGAAAATTTCAAAGTCCCCATTTTTGTAGTTTTGCTTTTTGGCTGTTTGGGGGTCTTCTGCTTGTTTCCGCCTGGGTTGGCGGGTCTGGGGCCATTGCTGGGAAGGTCTAATACTGGATAAAAGTAGTTTGGAGAAAATCAGAGTTGAAAAAGTTTTTGCCTTTTTGCTCACTATCATGTTTTTGGGGGCCTGTTTGGGGGGGTTTCTGGTGTTTGGGGTTGGGTTTTGGGGTCTGGGAGCACTGCTGGGTATGGATACTTTTGATTGCAAGAGGTTTGAAGCAAATCCATGGTGGCAAAGGGGAGTTAGGACCTAGCTGCAGAGCGCGCGCCGAGTAATTTTGGAAATTTGCCTGAAAATTTCAAAGTCCCCATTTTTGTAGTTTTGCTTTTTGGCTGTTTGGGGGTCTTCTACTTGTTTCTGCCTGGGTTGGCAGGTCTGGGGCCATTGCTGGGAAGGTCTAATACCGGATAAAAGTGGTGTGGACAAAATCGGAGGCGAAATTGTTTTTGCGTTTTTGCTGACTTGCTTGTCTTTGAGGTGCTGTTTGGCGGGGTTCCGGGTGTTTGTGGGTGGATTTTTTGGGTCTGGGAGCACTGCTGGCACAGTCTAATGTGGATTGCATTTGTTTTTCAGGAAATCCCAGGTGGCAAAGGGGAGTTAGGGCCTAGCTGCACAGCGCATTTGGACAGAATTGAAAGAAGGCCGAAAATATTCTAAGAATGAGATTTTCCATTTTTGCTTTTTGCCTGTATGGGGGTGTTCTGCTTTTTTGTGGGTGGGTTGGCAGGTCTTGGGGCATTGCTGGGAAGGTCTAATACCGGATAAAAGTGGTTTGGAGAAAATCCATTCTGAAAAGCGTTTTGGCACATTAACTTAGGGCTCGTTAGGGTTAGCACTAGCAGCAGGATTGCATGTGTTTCGGGGTGTTCTAGATTTTTGCAACTGAGTTCTGGGGTCTTAGAGCCCTCGTGGGAATGTGTAATTTTGGTTGCAAGTTGTTTGAAGAAAATCCATGGTGGGAAAGGGGGATTTGGCCTAGTTAAAGAAAGCGTTTGCCACTATTCTTAACTTAGGGCTCGTTAGGGTTAGCAGTATCGTATTGCATGTGTTTAGGCGGGGGGCTGTTTGTGGGGGGGTTTGCGAGTCTTGGAGCGATGCTGGGTATGGATACTTTTGCTTGCTTGCAAGTGTTTTGAATACAATCCACGGTGGGTAAGGGGGGATTTGGGCCTACTTTACTTTCAAAGTACGTTTTGTCACCATTTTCTACTAGGCCTCGTTTTTTGAGATCTGATTGGGGGTCTTCTACATTTTTGCGACTGGGTTTAGTAAGGGTCTTAGAGCACTGCTGGGAATGTCGAATTTTGTTCTAAAACACAGTTTACAGTACACCTAGCTTGAGGGGAAAGATCCGCTAAATTAATTCGCCCATACGTATTTATCCTTCAAAAGGAGACTCAGACAGAGTACGCACTTTCAAAAATATTGTACTGTCTATTAGGAAACTCAAAGTGTGACTTTTTGCACTACACAGCGTACATACCTTATATTTATTTGTCAGTGGTGTTCTAATATCACTTCCTGTTTTTCCATCAATAATTACAGGCCGGGTTTCAGCCTGTGCAATGGGAAAAGGATAAAGTCAGGCTTCACATTAGCGAGCCGCAATTCAGCATCCACCAGGCAGGCAGTGGACAGGGTGTCTTCTGGTCACCAACATTGATGGACGGAGCGTCAGATGGAATGGAGGAGTCCCGCTAATAAGAGGAATGGTTGGATGCATCTTACAACTTTCCAAATTCAACAGGACAACTACAACAACCTACAGATACAGTATCCGTTCTTTTCTAATTATCTTTTAAGTAATGTTATTGCTGTGAACTTCTATGAGTGTGACTCTGCATCTCTTTGATCTCTGCTTCTAAATTCATCCCTACAGCCATTGTATAGGTTTTACTTCTGCTATTTTTGAAACCTAATTTAATGTACGAAGTGTTTCTCTGAGTGCAGAGATAGGCAAGTGAAAACGCATAATTATTACTGCAGCCCTGTACTGTCGCATTTTTTCATTCACGGTTGTCGAAAGTACTACTTACTTTTCAGTAACCATGCATGCAGTAGTGCATGCACTTCCTTTATGTCACTTAAAAGATTTATGGTTAGCTTTGTACCCAAAGATTTGTTTATCTTCACTTATTGTTTGTCCATGCTGTGCTTTTTTTTTCTTCTCTCAACAAAACTTTCCCAAAAATCCCCATTCCCATCCATTTTCCAAACCCTAACCCTCTTCCCCCGGGCTGTGTAGTTTTGATTGATGTGTGACTAAATTAAGGGTGGGCGGGCAACTTCGATACGCCCACGAAGTGGGCGTATTGTTGCCTACATCGCCCTTTGCAAAGTAGGCAAAGCAGGCAACACTACGCCCACTTTGTGGGCGTAGCGAAGTTGCCCGCCACCGCCTCCCTAAATGCTTACAATAATTTATAAAATAATTATAAAACCACTTACCTTGTCCTGCCGCGTCCCTGGGGCTCCCGCTTGTCATTGCGCCGCCGGCGCGCGCGTCCTGGATGGTAATGCGCATGCGCGGCCGCCCGCGCATGTGCATTAGCATCCAGGACGCACGCGCCGGCGGCACAATGACGAGCGGGAGCCCCGGGGACGCGGCAGGACAAGGTAAGTGGTTTTATAATTATTTTATAAATTATTGTAAGCATTTAGGGAGGGCGGGAGGGAGGCGGGTGGCGCGTAGTGGGGCTACGCGAAGTGCGTAGGTGGGCGTAGTGTTTTGCCCACTTTGCGTAGCTTCATGAAGCCCCACTACGCCCACTATGCCCACCCTTAGACTAAATGACAGCAGTAATTCCACACACTTGCTAGGGAGAATAAGGTCATAGCAACAGGCTGGTGAAGGAATCCGAGGATATATTCTTACTCAGCTTGACACTGAGTCACTATTGGCAAATGAAAGCAGATTTTCATGTGCGCCATCAACTTGATTGGTCATCAAGAACATCCTCCTCCTAGACGTGGCAAATTATTACGCTGCTGTGTTCTTCACCTTCAGTACTAGCCAATGTCAAAGAAATTCAACGCAAGTACTAGTTATACTTTCAATACTTTACCATTTGTTAGGCTACATTGTGGCACTGTTCTAGTGTACTGTCACCTGCTATATTCTCTATCGTACCGTTCTAATGCTACGGTAAGGACAAACAAGGTTTCATTTTCTTTTTTTTCAGATGCTGCAACTGCCACTGTGTAACACCACAAGTACCACCGCAATGATGACATTTCATCCGCCCAGGATTGCCAACCTTAATCGTCATTTCGCGTGCAGCCAGCCCTGTGCCTAGCCCTATTTCCAAACACAAATTACAGGTAAGATAAGCGTTTGGGGGGAGGTAGTATAATGGAGTATTAGGAGAGACGAGAAACTGACGGTCCTAGGACTATTGAATTCACTTACTCTGTGAGTGGCACTTAGTTTTGAAAACATTTGGGCCATTAGTACTTACACAACTTGAATCAAGATGCCACTTAAGTTTCAGGACTGTTAAACCCCCACCCACCAGCCTCAAAAGCAGTAAAAAACATGTATGCTAAGATAAAGTTTAAAGTATATTTATATATCCCTAACATAAATAATCTCCTGCAAGACCCGAACCCACCCCCCCTCCCGAGCCCCAATGAATGTCCCTGAAAACTAAGTCCAAAAAAGTAGAAAACCCAACTCCCAATTCCCACCCCCCAGAAGTCTTTAAAAAAGGGGCAAGGGACAGTCTCCTCCTACTGCTGGCTGCTGTTGACTTTTCGGGCCAGGTCGGCATGCTCCTTGCGGAGGGTCTCGAGCAGGGTTTTGGTGTTGAGGAGCTCCTGCTCGAGGTAGGAAACCCTCAGAGAAAGGCTGTGCATCCTTTTTTTGCAACTGCTGTGGGGGGCAGCTGATTTCTTTGCTGCTCGGCGGTGGCGGGTGGCTGCAGTACCGCTGGAGACTTGCTGCTGCGCTGACTGGCTGACCCAGGGAGCGCTGACGAGGATGCAGGTGTCGCCATGGATATTGTTTACGTACTCTGGATGTCCTCCTCCTCCTGGGCCACCAGCCGCCGATATTCAGCAACAGTGGCCTCCAGCCTCCGTTGCCGGGCCCTTTTAGCCAGCTCCTTCCGTTTTGGTTTGGAAGGAGCATCTATATGAAGAAAGAAAGACATAGTCTGTAACCAATGCTCTTTAAGATTAACACAAAATGATTCAGCAGAAAGTTGTGTCACAGTAGAACTAGCAACTTGCAAGCGCAGTACATAACTATTGTGGCCAGTATCTATCTAACCTCCCACTTCTTCACCCTTGCCCTAACATTAGTGGGAGTTTAAGGAATCAATTCTACAAGCACTATGGACTCACTCCATTAGAGTCGACTATGACAGTACACCAGTCTTATTCTTCTTCTTCTCTCTTGTTTAGCAAAATTGGTATGTTAACTTCTGCAAGCCGGCATAATGCCAGCGCAGTCAACTTGCACCCGAGAAAATCAGATGCCCGCCATGATGAGTGAGACAGACTTGCAGTACTGTACCAGTCCAGTACATGCAGGTGGTGATGCTCTTACTTTTCTATTATGGGTGGCACTGAGAATACTCTGTTACAAGGGCTACTGCTTAATTAATTTAACTTTCACCCTACAGTGCCAATGAATACTAGAAAAGGAAAATGCAGAAGATAAATAATCTGATTATCTGTCACTGCACTTGGTATGTATTTGCTTACATATGGGATGACTTTAGGTGCTTTGCTTTTTATTGAGTGAACAGTGATACATCCACACATGAATGACCGAGTTCTACTAAACTTATTAACAGAGGTAGTGAGTGGCCATCGTAATAGCCGGATATATGCTGTGCTTGCACTACAAACTACTGCTACTATTCATGGTAGTATTCGGACAAAATTAAAACTTCTTTTCCTTGCCTTTCCTACACTGGGACGGACGTGCGGGTGCGGTGTTAAATGCTCTTCAAAGTAACACTTAATTCATCCAGTGACCGTCTACTCTCTCTAGATACACATATGCTATCTAAGAGTCAGATAGTACCATGATCCAGGCATCCATCCATTCAAACTATATGTCAATCATTCTTCTTCATGTCTCTCATCTGGACAAACCTTACGTTTTCTCACGGGGAGCACACTATGCAGTCTGCAATCTCAATAAGTAAGGAATATAAGAGCTCACCACTGCCCGCCACTACCGTGGCAACCCGCACAGCAGTTTCGTCCGGCACTTGCACCGCCTCCTCCCCTGAAGTCTCCCCCCCACCTCTGCGCTGGGCCCAGCAACAGATGTTCCACCTACAAAGTACATTTAAGAATGTTAGATGTCATAGACATACACCACTCACTATTATTTTGTCTAGGAATGAAGAAATGTGAATACAGAAACCAATCTAATAATTTGTGACTGTCTACTCTAAAGTAAAATGTCCCTTTTTCCAGGGAAGGGTGTTGTCTTGCTGCACTTTTTGGCACAACTGATGAATGCTTGCTTTTTAACATGCACCATTTTTCTCATAACAGACAGAAGCTTCACTTCTAAAAACAAATCATCATCACTAGGACGGAGTGACCAATGATTCAGAACCAAAAAGAAAACTTAAAGTTTAAACCAGGTGAGGGCTCGGCTCGCCCACAGTAAATGTGTGAAATAATAAATCATCACTAAGCACTTTTCCATTTTTAATCAACCGTTTATGTTTTATGACAAGCTTGATTTTAATAAATATTTTTACTTTTAATAGAGCTTTAAAACTTAAATAGACTCTGTGGTTTTTGGTCAAGAGTGAATGAGCAAAAGGTTTTGCAATTTGCAAGCATGAGTCCGTGCCTCTGACACTTCTGGACTCTGACTCCGTACTCTTGTCCTGCGTTGGATAATCATCATTGGGGATCAATCATCGATGAATTCGGGAGCTAAATGACTCTGCCACACTATCTAGTTAGTAAGGAGATTGGGGGTTCTTCAAAGTCTGATATCACTGAGGTATGTGGAAAGTCTACCTGCACCTATTATAATTGATAAACAATGCACTATTTAGTGTCCATAGTTCTGTTTGTGCAGATTTGTCTCTGCAACAGTAGTAGTATGGATTGTCCTCCTATCCAAACCAAAAGTAAAGTAGTATCTTGTTACACTATCGAGGAGACAAAACGAAATCCTGACAGCGTTGGAGAAGTTGCCCTGATCTTGCTGTTGCGCTGGGCGAAGCGCTCCTTGCCTGGCCTGATCTTGCTGACGTGCTAAACGAGCGCTCCTCACCTGGGCACCTGATCCCCCCCGCCGCCGCCTACAACTCGCGGCCGCCGAGCGGGGGGACTACATCCCCCAGAGTTCCCGGCGGACACGCCCACACACGCCAGGTGACACGCCCGGAGGCGCTCAAATCACCGGCGCTCCGCTGCAGGAGCGTGTTACACTATCGAGGAGACAAAACGAAATCCTGACAGCTTTGGAGAACTTGCCATGATCTTGCTGTTGCGCTGGGCGAAGCGCTCCTTGCCTGGCCTGATCTTGCTGACGCGCTAAACGAGCGCTCCTCACCTGGGCACCTGGTCCCCCCGCCGCCGCCTACAACTCGCGGCCGCCGAGCGGGGGGACTACATCCCCCAGAGTTCCCGGCGGACACGCCCACACACGCCAGGTGACGCGCCCGGAGGCGCTCAAATCACCGGCGCTCCGCTGCAGGAGCGTGTTACACTATCGAGGAGACAAAACAAAATCCTGACAGCGTTGGAGAACTTGCCCTGATCTTGCTGTTGCGCTGGGCGAAGCGCTCCTTGTCTGGCCTGATCTTGCTGACGCGCTAAACGAGCGCTCCTCACCTGGGCACCTGGTCCCCCCCGCCGCCGCCTACAACTCGCGGCCACCGAGCGGGGGGACTACATCCCCCAGAGTTCCCGGCGGACACGCCCACACACGCCAGGTGACGCGCCCGGAGGCGCTCAAATCACAGGCGCTTCCCCCGCACCGCGGGACGCGCGCGGGCGGCGCCGGGCTAAGCCCGGGCAAAGGGCGGCCCTCTGTGGCCCTCGGTGACTGAGGTAGGCTGGGCTGGGCCCGGTTATTTACATTTGTTGAACAATATATGTTTTGTGGCTACAACGAAGCGATACCTCGTGAAGTTATAGAGCTGTTCTTGCTCCATTGACACCGATTGTAAGGCAGCCTCAGACTTATCTCCATTATCCAACTTATTTAATGGTTTATTTATATTTTTAAGCTCACTCTTTCTGGACGTACATTACTCTATAAACGACTTCCTGTGGGAAAATACTGCAGAGGATGACTAAGAAACTTCGCTCTGGGAGATTAGTGGGGGGAAGGACTTGTGCTAAAACAAAATCCAACCCCCTTCGAAATAAATCAGTGAATAATCACTTACTAAAGGGACAATGTCAGCTTTTTGAACTATGGGAAAAACCAGTGGATAAGAAATCACATGTGGTTCAAAAGGAAGCCTTATTTTCTGTTGTACAGGAGGGACCTACACAAGTGGTTGATAATCCGACACCCCTCTCCTTGATGATAGATCCACTCCAAATAGAAACCACTGCGAGAACCTGCCTTGTGCATTCTGAAGATGATGGGGTTATTGAGCTTCTCGCTCATTCCATGGAAGGAAAACAAGCGAACAATTCACCAGCTCCTCAAGCCTCTTCCCCGAACGTTCGGTCAGGTGGGGATTCCTCACTGTTATCCATTGACCTTGAACTTTGTGGCCGTTACGTAAAGGCAGGTAGTTTGGAGGCTTTAGAAACTATTAAGCCTTCAGTGGGTGCCACTCCATCTGGGCTATTGTTATATAGCAGTACTCCTTCTATAAATGGGCAGGATAGGTCTGCGTTGTTAAATGTCTCCAGGAGCCCGGATCTCAATCTTTCTGGAATTTGTCCTCCTGTTGCGGCTGGCGAGAAACCTATATCGGAATCTCTGATTGCTCTGGAACATTTGTTAGCCTCCATATTACTTCTTTTGGGCAAATTTGTTGGTAGTTCTGACTGCATCTTGGACTCTGTTACTCAAATACTGAATACATTGCTGCAAAAGGCCCCTGAAATGAGGAGCGCCCCTCCCCCGCGGCCGATATTAGCTTGGCAACGGGGAAAATAAATGCGCTCATAGAGAATTCCGGTATAAAGGCACCAGTACTAGTTCATGAAAACAATGCCACGGTCCTGCCAGTAACGGCAGCGACCAACTGCGTAAAGAATTCTGATCTGGAGATAGAGGAAGAAAACATATCTATCTCTGGCTGTAAAGTGGCACAAGAACTATTTCCAATCTTCATCTCGGAAAATAAAAAAGAGCAACCTGAGGATAATCAAGAAATAATGGAAAAAAGCGGCAAACATAGAAATAATAAAGGGAAAAAAAGGAAACCTGTGCGCAAATACAGGAAGAAAAGACAAAAGCGGATAATCTTCCAAAATTCTATAGTCTTGACTGATAATGAAGATAATGCCACTGATTCTATCCCGATGACCATAAAGGTGGCTAGTGAATCCAGCCGTCCATATTGCGGACCAGAGATCATTTGCAATACCTTGCCTACGACTATGGAAGACCTACCGCAGAAGGGTGGACTTGGTCCGAGTACCTCCCCAATGATAGAGATAAGGAGCTCTATTCCGGATGAACTTGGGGCTCTCAACCCTATGGCTCCTCCTTTTTCTCTTGCAGTCGGGGTTGGCGATCACCCACTTCTCTCTTCCCAGCCAAAAATTTCTAGGTCTTATGTGGACACTTTGGTTTTGGATTTTTTGCCTCTATTTGATGCAGACTTACCCTTAAATAGAGCATGGTTACTTAAATGTTTCAGTGATGTGGAAAGTCTCCACCTTATTCAATCAAGTGACATTGAGCTAGTCTCTTTGCTAGGTGGAGATAGTGTGTCACGTATAAGGGTCAACTTTTACTCTAAAATTATTGTAAACTTGATACTACAGCAAGCGGAGAATTTCCAATGTACAGGTATTGACGTTCTGCCGATCTTTAGCTCTGGTAATACCAATTCTCCCCATAGGATGACACAAAAGGGTGACAAACAAGATGGGGCCCCTTCTCCATTCAAAGATCTAAAGATTTGGGTCTCTAAGGGGAAACGTTCGGTCTCCCAGGTATTGCCACTTCCACTTACTCAGAACTCTTCTCCAACAGAGGACAATCATCGGTGCAATTGGCTGCATAGTGCCCTGTCTTCTAAGACCACAGATAACCCCAAATTGTTTCATCATCTTTAACAATCAATTGAAAATTATTTCTTGGAATGCAGCTGGGATACATAGTAGTCCAGAGAAACTTGAGTTTCTATTTTCGCTGGGAGCAAATGTGATTTGCATCCAAGAAACATGGTGTACTGATAATATTTATGTATGGAAGGATTACTTGTGTATATGTAATTACTTGTGTTGGAAGCGCCGGCTGCCCCATCCAAGAAAGGTCATGCCAAAGGGGGAATTGCCTGTCTGCTATCTAATAAACTGCACTGGAGATTCTCCCATTATATTGACCCAAGTAATCTCTTTCAAGCTATAACAATAGCAAATCTCCCCAGTTATCTAAAGAAGTCCTCTGTTGTAATTATTAATGTGTACATTCCTCCAGAAGAGCGTTTTAATGTCGTATTGAAGCAAGTATTTCAATATATCGGTCAGATTAAAAATGCTTTATTCCCACCTGAAGTTATCCTAGTAGGAGATCTGAACTGTAAAATTTCTAATGCTAGTTTGAATCTTTTTAGAAATAAATCCAAAGAAGAGGCGCATTTTATACCACAATCCCTCTTTCCAGACAAAATAGTAACTAATAAAAGAGGGAAGATTCTGCTGGAAGAATTATCGGCAGTTGAGGGGCTTATTTTAAATGGGAGACTTCCTTCTGATGTGCCTGGGAAATTTACTCATAAGTCCCCTTTTAGTGCCTCTATTCTTGATTATGCGATCTCGGACTATGACATTTTTCCTTGTATCCAGGATCTTACGATAGTCCCCACAACTTTGAGTGATCATAGCATAATTCTTATAACTATTTCTTTAAAACCTCCGCCCACTGCGTCATGGTCCCTCAATAGTAATGATGCTACTTTCCTTGGATCTTCGGGTAGATGCTTTTGGAACCCAACTGCCATTACAGGTGTGCATGTGATTTTATGTAAAATTATATTAGAATTAAATGACTGGCACGGTTCGGAAATTGTTAATTTTGAAAAATTTATGCGGAATATTATCTTAGATGTAATAAAGGCTAGCTGTCCTAGGAAAAAGGTAGTTTTTCCTAGTGCATTGCGTATCCTGAATAAGGAAATAAATAAATTAGTCCGAGAGCAATTCTTAGGTAGATCAGGTGAACTGGATAAAGAAATATCAAGGTTAAAAAGAAGGAGAACCAGACTAAAAGCAAAAATAAAAAAGGAGAAGGAAGATACAGTTTGGATAAACCTGCAGGAAGCAGTTGCGCATGGCAAGACTAGAGAATTTTGGTCCATAATTGGGAATTCCGCCTAGCAGACCCGACAGCAAGAAGGCCCCATGGTTCACCGACGAACTCAAGAGCTCCAAGAAGAACTGCCGAGCCCTCGAGAAAGTCTGGAGAAGGGAACCGACACCGGACAACAGGACCTCCTTCAAACTTGCCACCCGGAAACACCACCAACTGATCCGCGCCGCCAAGAAAGCAGCTTTCAAGGACCGGTTGGACAACAACGCACACAACTGCAAGGGACTCTTCAACATCGTGAAAGAGCTTTCCAACCCCAGCGCAGGAAACAACGACATCATCCCACCGCAAGACCTCTGCAACTCCCTCGCTTCATACTTCCACAACAAGATCGCGGACATACACAACAGCTTCAACAACCAACCAACGCACACCATGACCGAACAACCACCCCCCCCCCCACCACCACCCTCCACGCATGGACCCCGATCAGCACCGAAGACACCATCCGCACGATGAACTCCATCCACTCCGGATCACCGACCGACCCCTGCCCTCACCACGTCTTCAACAAGGCCGACGCTGTCATCGCACCCCACCTGCGAGACATCATCAACACATCCTTCGACACCGCCACCTTCCCCGAGAGCTGGAAGCACGCCGAACTCAGCGCTCTACTCAAGAAACCTACAGCGGACCCCACCGAACTCAAGAATTACCGCCCCATCTCGCTCCTCCCGTTTCCAGCCAAAGTCATCGAGAAGACCGTCAACAAGCAGATGGCCGCCTTCCTCGAGACGAACAGATCCCTCGACCCCTCACAGTCCGGCTTCCGAGCCAACCACAGCACCGAGACCGCCCTCATCGCCGCCACCGATGACATCCGAGCCCTGATGGACAATGGAGAAACAGCGGCCCTCATCCTCCTAGACCTCTCCGCGGCATTCGACACGGTCTGCCACCGCACCCAAGTACGGCGCCTCAGCAACATCGGCATCCAGGACAAGGCGCTGGAATGGATCACCTCCTTCCTCGACGGAAGAACACAGAGAGTCCGCCTACCACCTTACAAGTCAGAGGCCTCCGAAGTCATCTGCGGCGTCCCCCAAGGATCATCTCTGAGCCCCACCCTCTTCAACGTCTACATGAGCCCCCTCGCGACCATCGTACGCAAACACAATCTCAGCATAATCTCCTACGCCGACGACACCCAGCTGATCCTCTCCCTGACCAACGACCCCGCCGCCGCCAAAGCCAACCTGCACGAAGGGATGAAAGAGGTAGCCGAGTGGATGACGACCAGCCGCCTGAAACTGAACTCGGACAAGACGGAGGTCCTCATCCTGGGCTCCTCACCCTCCGCCTGGGACGACTCCTGGTGGCCTCCCGCCCTGGGCACCGCACCCAAACCGACAGACCATGCACGAAACCTGGGCGTCATCCTGGACTCCTCCCTCTCCATGACCAGGCAAGTCAACAACGTCTCCTCGGCGTGCTTCAACATCCTACGCATGCTACGGAAGATCTTCTGGTGGATCCCCACCGAGACCAGAAAGACCGTCACCCAGGCCCTCGTCACCAGCCGGCTGGACTACGGCAACGCCCTCTACGCCGGCACCACCGCCAAGCTCCAGAAGAGACTCCAGCGGATCCAGAACGCCTCAGCCAGACTCATCCTCGACATCCCACGAACCAGCCACATCTCCGGACATCTGAGAGACCTTCACTGGCTCCCCGTCAACAAAAGAATCACCTTCCGCCTCCTCACCCACGCACACAAAGCCCTACACGACCAAGGCCCGAGCTACCTCAACAGCCGAGTCAACTTCTACGCTCCCAAACGCCACCTCCGATCAGCCAACCACGCCCTCGCCGCCGTCCCCCGCATCCGAAGAGCGACGACAGGAGGAAGGTCCTTCTCCTACCTGGCCGCCAAGACCTGGAACTCCCTCCCGACCGACCTGCGCCTGACCCAAGACCACCTCTCCTTCAGGAAGAAGCTGAAGACCTGGCTGTTCCAGCAGTAGCGGCACCCCCCCCCCCCAGCGCCTTGAGACCCTACGGGTATGTAGCGCGCTTTATAAGTGTCACTGGTTGATTGATTGATTGGTACTGGAACGAGCCCTTGCCCCATCCCTATAGCTGAAGAGGTATGGGCCTCTTACATTCGGTAGCTTTATGCAGGGAATGGTATTTCGGCTGAAGATAGTGATCCTGATTTAACATCTGAAGGTCCGATTAATTATCCCACAGAGGAAACAATAGAAATGGCCATAAAGAATATGCGCTCCTCCGGCGCAATGGGACCTGACGAACTCCCCATGACGGCTCTGAAGCAGGAACCCTCCCTGTGGAGTAAAATACTTTACCCATTGTTTAAATCCTGCTTTGATTCTAAAATGGTACCTGCATCCTGGAGGGGAAGTATTCTGGCCCCTATTTTTAAGAAGGGAACTAGGGATAGCCCAAGTAATTACCGTCTGATAGCGCTCCTTGACTCAATCGGAAAGGTTTTTGCTAAATGTATTCTAATATTACTTTCCGATTGGGTTGAGGAGAACAATATCCTGCCATTCAAACAAACTGGATTCCGTAGGGGGCACAGCACTTTAGACAATCTCACCACCCTACATGTGATATCCGATAAATACACTCATGTGAGAGGGGGGGTGGTGTACGCTGCTTTTATCGACTTCTCCACGGCGTTCGATAAAGTGGATCGTCAAACGCTGTGGAGAAAATTAGCAGCCCTCGGTTTACCATCTTACTTATTGGATCTTGTACGTGCACTCCATACGGAAACTTGGTGCAGTGTTCTTCAAGGGGGCGAAAGGGGTCTCTCCCACCGAATCCCATCTTTGAACGGCCTCAAACAAGGCTGTCTCCTGGCTCCACTATTGTTTTCCTTATACACTGTAGACCTGCCTGCTTCCTTGTCTGTCTGTGAGGGTATTGCTCCAGTGATAGGGGGGACCCCTATTTCTTGTTTGATGTATGCCGATGATATTCTTGTTTTAGATTTAACTCCCAAAGGTCTCGCTAATCGGCTGCAAGCTCTTCATGCTTTTGCTGTCTCCCATTTCATGAAGATTAATACATCAAAAAGTAAAATTATGTGCATTGCCGGGAAAAAGAAGTGCCGTTCTAAAAATTTTGGATGGTATATCGGTGGCCAAAAATTAGAGGTTGTTAAATCCTATACCTTTTTGGGGAAAATCATTGCGGCCAATCTGAGTGAGAGGCCCCACATCAAGCATAGTTCACGCAAAGCCCTCGCTCATGGCAAAGGTTTAAATTCCCTCTATCTTGCCACCGGAAAAAGGCACTTTGCCTGTTTACTTGAGGTGTATAGAGCAAAGATTCCTGCTACGATACTATATGGTATAGAACTCATAGAGTTGAAGCATTGGGACTTCTGTCACAAAATTGAAGGGAAACTCCTAAGATCCCTATCTACCCTCAATACCCCGTGCTCTCTGGCCGCTTGTAGGCTCGATTTCGGTCTTAGGAGCAGCTGGACAGGGATTATGTGCCCTGGTAAGATGGGTGGTTTGCTTGGCTAGAGCTGAATCGGGGTCGATGAGAGCCCTCCTTAAAAATGAATTATTGGGCAACTTTAAAGAGTTCTCACAACTAGTAAGGAACTTTAGAAGAGCTGTGCCTCTTTTAAAGTTAGATGAAAGTGTTCTGTTCCTGCACTCACCGACACAGCTAAAACTCCTGTTAAAACAGGCTTCGTGGGAACTATGTTTTCAGACAGATAAGAATACAATACAAGAAAAAGGGAGTTGTGATCTCCTCCTTAATTCTTATTCTATGAAGTTGGCCCAACCCTATGCTAAATGGAATTTGCCACATGGCGTTCGTAGATTATGGTTTCTTTTACGTTATGATTTACTACCCTTAAATCTACTTTTATCCAAATGGTATGGATCTTCTCCTATGTGCAATTTCTGTAATCTGAGTATTCAGGATCGTATGCATGTCTTGTTGATTTGCCCTGCACTCCGCCTATTGCGGCTCAAATGGTTAAAACCAATATGTCTCCGTCTAGGTATCTCAAACGTGAATATTTTTCTACAATCTTTATACTGTCCTCCAAATGAAATGTTTTGCTTCTATATTTTTAATTTTTTTAAAGGTTTTTTAGCTATTTATTAATATGTTATTGGAGAGGTCTGACATTGCTTTTTGTTTGTATATTTGTCAATGGATGTTATTTGATTTATATGTGTTCACTGAATGTTATTCTTCAGTATGTATTTGTTTTGTATTTGTAGTGTGAATTTTATGTGGCCCTCGTTGAGAGCCAAAACATAATAAATAAATTGAATTGAATTGAATTGAATTGAAAGTAGTATCTTATTCTTTCTTGGTGGTCATTCACATTTTATTGTGGGGAATTGTCAAAGCATAAACATTTAGAAGACTTGAAAAGACATTATGGACAATGCCAGAGGACTGCACTCAGTGCACAGAGCTATTGCTGACTAGAATGAGAGTTTCAGTTAACACCTTTTGCCAACTGTGCAATCTTAGTTAGCTACACAGACAGACTAATAAGAATAATCTAGTAATACCACAGGGAGTCATAGTAGAGGCAGGATAAGAATTTAGATACAGTCTACAAGAAGATCAAAGACGATTTAGAAAAAATCGAATGAGGAACGCTAGGAAAAAATATGTACTCTATATTAAAATGAAAAGTTACTGGGGCCAGCAAAGGAGCCCTCGCCTGACCGATCCTGGCCTGCATCCAGTTCCACAGCAGCCTCCTCCTCTGTCCTCTTGCCCCTGGGGAGAGCTGATGTACGACATGAAAGAAAGAAAGACCCGAAAACATGGATGATTGTTGTCAACCAAATCAAACATTTCAAAAGAACAATACCAAAATATTTTGGCGAAATAGCAAATAGACAACTATTCCACGGGATATATTGACCTATCTCATGTGGTCTACTACAATATTAGTATTGCTTGATTTGCGGACCGTCGACTTGGAAAGTTATGTAACTCACTAAACAAACTACTAAAAAGGTTCGCCTAGGACTGGCAGGCAGCAGTCCGCAGCACGCGAAGTGACAGACAAACTCCATTGTGAATGCAGATCAGCGACAACACTTAAAAGTTTCCTACTACATTTACCAGTCATTAAAATACTCAAACTATCAATCCACCACCACAATTTCTTCTTATTGCCAGGTGTACAAAGGAAGGACTGGACTTGAGTCTGGAGGGGCAGATTTACAAGCCCCTTGCGGCTCTTTTGCTCCATTGTTGCGTGACTTTTGTGGCGCAGCGGCAGAACAAAAGAGGCGCCATGGTGCGGCTTATATTAACAATGTGACGCATATGGGAGATGCATCACGTTGTAAATCCCTGCGCCATCAGGGGGCGTTCCGGCGCAACGGAGGGCGTTCCTGCGCAGGAACGCATCCTAAAAGTGGCTGAGGGAAATCTACAAGATTTCAATCAGTCACTTTTAGGACAATGATGCGTGACTCAAACACTGTGCCTGCTTGAAGCAGACGTACGGCTTGACGCAGCATTGGGGAGATAGGGCACCCCAGAGCATTGATAGAGCTGTGCCATCGTTGCGACGCAACTCCAGCAATGCGACGCCTTTACGGCACAGATGCGTAACGCTTTGGTGACGTTTTGGGCCCATGGTGCGCCGCATTGTAAATACGCAGCACCATGGGTGGTGGTGGCGTGCTGCACAATTACTGGCGCATCCCTGCTACTTTGCAGGGATGTGCCGGTAATTGAAAATCTGACCCTTAGTGTCTAGCATTACGCAGTTCTTTAAACTACACTCATACATAATTTCTCAGGCCAATGAAATGAACACAAAAACGAAAACAAATAAGCGTAGTAGCAACACTACTGAGAAGGAGAGCAGTGCACCTGAAATGCCCAGAAGATTTTGAAATATAATTAAATTTACCTACAATGTAATCGGCAGCATTATTGCTCTTGGTAAAAAACAAAAATTTGCAATATAATAACACACAGAGCAGGAGAAAACAGAGTAGTGATGAAATAGCTACTACTACTCACCAAGCCCGGGGATCTCGAGGCCGAGCATGTCGACAAAGTCGCGTTCCCGGTCCAGGAGATCCGTCCAACTGTGGGTGGCCTGGTTGTAGGTGCGCCGGACCCGAGAGTGTTGGTACATGGCCCGGCACACCTTCTCCCACCGCTTCCGGCGCTCCCGGAGCCGCTAGCGATCTTGCCGCCTGCCATGATGGTCCTGGGGAGGCGGCGCTGGACATAAAAAAGTAGTGCGCCCACCTCCTCCGCGCTAAAGATCTCCCTGGCTGTGACTGTCTCCCCCCTCAAACACCCGCACGGGAGCCGGGCACGGGGTGCGGGACCCTTCCCCTTCTCAGGCTGCTTGCCGGCTCCCTTTACCATGGTCTGGGCGGAAAGGAAGGTAAATAATAAATAAGAAATAGAATAGGGAAGAAGAAAAGAAAAGAGTTTAAAAAAGTAGTTTAAAATTAACCAAAAGTAGCAGAAAACACAAAAATATGGAGCTAGAAAAATAGAGTGATAGATAATAAGTAAAATAGATTAAAAAAACTTCAAACAAGCAAAGGATGGCAAAGATTGACAGAGGATACAAAAAGCATGCCCAGAACCATAGCAATGAATAAAAAACAAGATGGCCGTGCCCGTTCACGACCGCGTGTGTAAGTTCGAGCGAGATTTCCCTCGCGATCACACGCGAACTTGTACTAGCGAGCCGCACACTTTGCGAGATTACACATAGCGCCCGGAAACGGAAATACGTCACGCAAACAAGATGGCCGCGCCCATGTACGACCGCGAGGGTAACTTCGCGCCGTTGCGCTACAAGCGGCTCGCTAAAACGCAGAAAACCATGCGAACTAACACGCCGCAAAAAACAAATTGCATATTCGCACGAATTCGCGGCTTTCGAATTCGATCTCGCACAAATTTGCACCCCGCGAATCCCGCAAAATTGCAGAAAAACGATTTTTGCAAAACTGAAAGCACTCAGCAGGTGCAAAAGTTCAAACTCATCATTAGTAACCATTCCCTGTAGTGCTTCCTGAGGGGCCCCTCCAGAGTTCAGTTGCCTACTTGCAACTATTCTATGACCCTGCTCTGACCCTCACAGCAGGCTCATAGAATATCTACAAGTAGGCCACAAAGGTCCTGGGAAAAAAATTTGCACTGCAACAGAAAGCAAATTACAGATAAGGAAGCAGGTGCCAGACAGGAAGTTTAAATTCAGTGACACATTAATCAACCCCAAATTAATTCATGTCAGTTGAAGCAGGGCAGGTGTGCTTGCTTTCCCTCCCCATAATCTACAGTGATGAATCAGAGGGTGGCAGTGATGTACCAGAGGGTGGCATGGGTTAATCAGAGGGTGGCAGTGGTGAAACAGAGGGTGCTGTGAACCTGTGATGATGAACCAGACGTAGAAACAACAAAGTCGCGACCGTTGCGAGCCGACAAGTAAGTTCGCAATTGGGAACTGGTACAAAACCCTTGCGAACTGGCAGAAACCCTTGGGAACACAAAAAAAATCCGCAAATTCGCGAGAGTTCGCGGATTTTGCGGATTGCGAGTTCGCAAATACCCAAATTCGCGAACGCCAGATTCGCAAAATTCGCCCATGCTTATTTGGCAGAGATTCCTTCTTGACCTGGAAGTTTCCTAATCTCCCAACCTAGGGTCTAAACCCTCAGGTTGCATCAGGGTCAGAAGTACAACGTCCCTCTGCACCCCCTTCCAGAGTTCTGCCCCTCCCACCTTGGAGCGGTACCCCTGGAAGCCAAAACCGGTCAGGACACTGATTACAGATGCCCTTCCCTCCAGGTCAGGCTGAACCTGAACCTGGCCTCCCCCCTCCTCAGGGAACGACCTCCAGTGGCCTCACAAATGGTCAAGCACTCTAGACGGTCAAATGCCCAGCGAACCAGGGCTTCTGCACCCTCCACTAGGAGTGGTACTGCCCAACACCAGGACCGCCGGAGTTCTGGTTACAGACACTCCCCGTCCTCTAGACACAGGAAGATCCTCCTCAAATGACCTGTAAGTACCGCCTAGGCCCCTGACCTTAGGGAACCCTCCAGGCCCTGAGATAGGGTTTCGGGTCAACGTGGGATACACCGTCCCACACTCACTCCGCCTCCACTGAGACAGGACGTGAGCCCCTACACCCCTACCATCCTACTGGGACCTAGCTGGGTTACACATGAACCTCTTCCCCTACACAGGATCATCAGATACACAAGCCACTACTTTTAGAATCACTCCCTAATGCCTCTGCAAGACATCTAGCACACCGCCAGAAGTCCACCTTCTCATCCAGTGCCTCTGCAGGACCTCCTGCACACCACTAGAGGTACACCTCCTGTGCAAGCTCCTTTTAGCACCAAAAAAACTCACACCAACTCCTCCAGTTCAACACACCACTCAGCCACACACTCCCCCTCCTGACTGGTGAGACAGTTCCTCACTGCCCCTGACTCTCAACCTGTACTCCTCTTACTGAGCACCAGGCACCATACTCTGGGAACTGGGAATGGGACTTCACGCACTGGACACATTTTAGCTGCCACCACTGGATCCTACCATACTGGGGAATCCAGACACACACACTACACTCAGGGGATAACCACCCTCCCGAGCAAGCCATTTCTCCTCCACACTCCCTCTCTTCCATCTACCCACACAGGGACAGGAACAGGGATTGGGCACTGGACCCAGCAAGGCATTCCTAATCTATGGGAACCTCCCCCTCTCCTTGCGTCCCGCCCTGCCATTTTCTCTCATCTGCCACTAAACATAAAAACGCAGGAACAGCATTTGAAAATGACACTCTTGAGGAAAAACAAAATCACAAACAATAATCCCAAACATGTGACTATCTAAAAAATGCAGAGTTTTGTAATGTAGCCAGCTGTCGCTGTGGCACTGCGCAAACACAAGTCCTAATCCTCACCGCTGTCCAACAATGTTAGAACTGGCTATTTCTGGTTGGCTAAGGCTGACGCCAAAGCTAGGCAGAAACCACCATTCTAGTCAGGGCAAGGGAGTCACACGCAAAGATAACCCCTGCTCACCCCCTTGGTAGCTTGGCACGAGCAGAGAGGCTTATCCCGGAGGCAATGTGTAAAGCATTTGCGCACGCACACAACAGCAACAACATCCTAGGCACACTACAAAAGGAACTCCACACAAGGTTATATAAAAATAACTTTTGTATTGTCAAAACACATCAGATAGAAGTCACACATGTACATTGTGCCAACTGGCACGGGCAATATTCACAAGGGATTATTTACAGGACAGGGCCACATGGGCCACCGTCAGAATCAACACTTTTAGAACTAGAAATACTGTTAGAAATAGCACTTTTTAGATCATAGAATAATAATCACTTTAGCACACAACCAGTATCTACTGGCAACAGGTAAGTACCACCTACGCAACCCTAACCACCTTAGGAGAATGTCACGCAGGGGACCAGGACCTCACTAGGACCACCTGTACTAGAAAGAACAACCACCTAAGTATCACAATACAATTAGGGGTATAGGCAAGAACACATTACACGTGATGCATCACAACATTCAGAGGTGTAGGGAAGGAAAACACATGATGCATAAAACATACATTCAGCGGTGTAAGAACAGGGCACATGATGCATCAAAAACACATTCAGAGGTGCAGGGAAGGAAGACACATGATGCATAAACCAACACATTCAGAGGTGTAAGAACAAGGAAGACACATGATGCCTAAAAACATTCAGAGGTGCCAGAACACAACTCAATAGCGCAAAAACACATGATGCCTAAATAAAACCACACAATTGCGCCAAACTTACATAAGCCACCACCTGTGGCAGTCCCTAGGCCAACTGGCCTTGTTGGGGCTAGGACACCCTGTGTCCCAATGTCAGGGGCCTAAACGTGGCAGCTGCCCACAAATTGCTGGGCAGCTGGGGAAAATGATGGGGCCAACGTGGGAGCCTCGCAGGCTTTGAAGAAATAAAATGTCCCCCTGAGCCTCTCAGGGCTCTAAACAAATGACTGGCCCCTTTGAGCCTCGCTGGGCTCTTTGCACAACAAAATGCCCCCTCTGAGCCTCCCTGGCTCTAAACACAAAATGGCCCCCACCGTTGGAGTCCCCCTCCTGGGGACTCGAATCTCATCGATGCCTCTGAACCTCTCGGGGCTCAAATGAAACCAATCTGCCCCCACAAGCCTCTCTTAGGGTAGAAAACAACGTGATGCCCCTGGAGCGTAGGAGCGGCCCACTGACATCCGGGGCCGCTCTGCGAATGCAAGGGCACCCCTTGGGTGCCGGAGGGACCCCACTGGGGCCCCTTAACTTGGAATGGCCCATCGCTAGGGCCGGCCCGCCACGGGCTGCAGCGGTGATCTCGTGGAGGCAAATGCCGGGTGGGCACCGGATTCTTTGGAATAATAAATCGAGGTGGGCACTCGATCAGGCCACAAAAATAGCGGCAAGGTCCCTGGCGGGGTGGGCACCTGCCAGGGGACTTTAAAATCGGCAAGTATGCGGGGCCAATGCCGGGTGGGCACCGGCTGTGAACAAAAGCGCTCCCAAGCGCTAGAAACAAAAAAATAAAGCGCTCTCAAGCGCTAAAGGCAAATAAAGCGCTCCTAGGCGCTCCAAGGCAAAAGAAGGTCTCTGTTTAAAAATAAAGCGCTCTCAAGCGCAGGGGGAGAAATAAAGCGCTCCAAAGCGCTAGATGCCAAAATAAAGCAACAAAGTCCTTCAGGAGTCCAGGACCTCAGCAGTCCAGGACATGAGGTGGAGCACAGCAGCTCCCAGAGAAGGAAAGTCCATCAGGTGTCCAGGGGCTGGGCAGGGCCCAGGGAGGCAAGCCTTCCCCTGAACCCAAGCAGCAACATGCCCCTAGCCGGATTCAAGTCAGAAACAAGAACATTTTGGGTTTAAAGTATTTTTATTAAGGCATAAAAAGAAAAAAGAAAAAAGAAAAAACATGGGGAAGGGAATAGGAGGTCAAGCGAACATACAATACAAGACGCTAAATGTTGCGGTGATTCAGAAGGAGAGTAGGGAGGCAGGAAGCCCCGGAGGGCAACAAGGCATAAGTCATAAGGCAATAAGGTAGTGCAAATGACCCTCCGGTAGGCCCCCAGTCCCCAAGCAAGACCGAGCTAGAGTAGCATCCCGCATCACAATGAAAAACACACCATCCCTCCAGCCCCCCGTCCCCGGAAAAGTAGAAGAAAGAAAAGCAAAGGAGAAAAAGGGAAGAAAACAATACCCCAACATCCCCGTCCGAAAGACAGCATTAGAAGCATGTAACCCCGCCTCCCACCCCCCGCCCCAAACCCCCGATCCCGCCACATTCACTCCGCTGGAGCCGCCGGCGGCGTCAGCCTAAGGAGTCGCAGGTACCGTGGACATGTGAGCTCGCGAAATTCCGTGGACAGCAGTGCTAAAAAGGGGTGCCAGAGCTCTTCAAATTGGTCTACAGTCCCAGCCACTGTTAGCGACATCTTCTCCATACCCAGTATCTGCCAGAGCCTGTGTAACCAGCCAGTTATAGAGGGGGCAGTGGGGGTACGCCAGAGTACAAGGATGTTTTGAACCGCTGAGCCTAGCGCAATCGCAATCTGTCTGCCCCTGCGGGACTTCAGCGGGTACATCAGATCATTGGGGAGGCCTAGCAAGACATACGCAGGAAAGCGCGGGAGTTCTATCTCAAAATGCCTGTCTACCTCATCCAAGACCTCCTTCCAATAGGCCGACAGCACCGGGCACTCCCAGAGAATGTGCGTGAGGGACCGTCCTGTCCGCAGCCACGCCAGCAACCTTTATCGCTGATTTTGTGCATCTCGTAGAGCCTCTCCGGGGTGTAGTACCAATAGGTGGACACCTTAGTAAAGGTCTCCGTCAGCCCAGTGTGGTACGCAGAGTGCCTCGCCCGATACGCGATCCTGTCCCACTCCTCGTGGCTCAAAGTCCTGCCCAATTCCCTGTGCCAGCGCTCCCTCCCTGGGTTATGGTAATGGAACGGCGGGGGTTGGAGAAACTTATACAAGTCGGTGATAAGCTTAGCATCCGAGGTCCGGGTCACCAGCCATCGCTCATAGGGCGTAATCGAACGGGCAGCGACGTCACGCACTGGGGGTTGAATAGCCCAGTGGCGAACCTGCATATAACGCAGTCTGTCCACCTCCGTCAGGCCAAACTCCTGTCGGAGCTGCTGGAAGGGGAGCACCCCCTCCGGCCCGTAGATCTGGAAAAGTGCCCTACAACCAGCGCTCACCCAATGGGAAAAGGCTCCCGGTTCCAGACCCGGAGTGAAGTCCGGATTGCCAGCAATGGGAGTGAACGGTGATGGAAAAGTGGTGAGCTCACGAAGCTCCCACACTCGCAGCGGAACTCGGGTGATAAAGGAAGCGTAGAGATTAGGCGGGCGGTGAGCGCGCCGCAGGAACGGGACATCCTGGAGGGTACGGCCCGCAACTGCCTGGTCCTGAAAGAGCCAGTGCTTGTCTGATTCCCACCGGCTCCATTCCACCAAATATCGGAGTTGCGCCGCCTGAAAGTACTTCCGGAGGTCCGGGACACCGAGACCCCCCGCCTCTGGGGCAAGCATGGAGAGGACCCGTTTCATTCGAGGCTTACGGCCCTGCCACACAAAGCGGGAGATGTCAGCCTGCGCCTGCCGTATCCAACCCACAGGGGGCTGGAGAGGTAGCGCGCGAAAAAGATACAGGATCTGAGTCAGTATCGTCATCTTCACCGCTGCGATACGGCCCAGCCACAAGAGCAGGCCTTTATTCCATCGGCCGAGCTCCTCCTTGATCTTTTTGCCCAGGGAGGAATAGTTAGCCGCGACCATTGCAGGTAGGGAGGGTGCAAGCAAAATCCCCAGGTAAGGCACCGTGGAGGAGGACCACTGCAGAGGAAAAAGACGCTGGAGGTCCCGCCTGGTGTCGACAGAAAGTGACACATCCAGGGCAGCCGATTTAGACATATTCATTTTGAAGCCCGCCACGCGGGCAAAGGAATTCAGTTCCTGGACGCAGGCAGGGAGCGACCGCTTGGGGTCATCCAGGGTCAGCAAGACATCGTCCGCATATAAGCTGACAGTATGTGTGTATTGTCCCATCTTCACCCCAATAGCGTCCGGGTTATCGCGAATCCTCTGGGCAAACGGCTCCATATAGAGGGCAAACAGGAGCGGCGATAGGGGACAGCCCTGTCTCGTGCCGCGCTCAATGGCAAAGCTACTGGAGCTGTGCCCATTGACACGCACCGATGCTGACGGCCTCCTATAACAATTAAAAACCATAGTGCGGAACTTCTCGCCGATCCCCAGTTTCCCGAGAACCAGCTCGAGGTACGGCCAATGAACCCTATCAAAGGCCTTTTCCGCGTCGACCGACAGCAGCATCCGCTCCCCCGGGACGCGTGAGGCCTTTTCTAGCACGTGCGTCACCCTCTTAGTGTTGTCGACCGTCTGCCTACCGGGTACAAAACCAGCCTGGTCCGCCTCCACCAGACCTGGCAGGTGCAGACCGAGCCTGGCCGCCAAGATCCCCGTGTAAAGCTTGAGGTCCACATTTAGAAGCGAGATAGGTCGATACGAGCCGCACAGAGTCCGGTCCTTCCCCGGTTTCGGAATAACCGACACAGTCGCCGAGAGAAGGTCCGTGGTATGGCTCCCGGTGCAGAGAAGGAATTGAACAAACGAGCCAGGAGAGGCGCGACAGTGGGGCAGAAGGTCTTGTAAAACAAGGCCGTATAGCCATCCGGGCCCGGGGCCTTGCCGTGCTTCAGCCGTGCAATAGCGGAGATGACTTCCTCCACATGAATGTCCCTCTCCAGGTGGTCCGCCTGGGCGGGATCCAGGGCAGGGAGGATTACTGATTCCAAATAGGCCTCAGCCTCTCCCGGTGGGGAGGGTTCTGCAGCATACAGCGCCTCATAGAAGGCACGGAAGGAATCCGCCACCTCCGCGCCACCGGAAACCGGGACCCCATCCGCTCCCATCAGCTCCTTAACTACGTTGCGGTGCTGCGCAGCCCTGAGCCGGTGGGCCAGGAGCTTACCGCATCTGTCTCCGCCGGTGTAAAAGGCATGCTTCAAGCGCAACGCCGCATATTCCGCCCGGTCCAGGTCCAACGCAGAGAGGAGTTTCCGCGCCGCTTTCAGCTGCCTCCAAACTCGAGGAGCCCCCGTCCGGCGGTGAACCTGTTCGAGTTCCCTGACCTGCGCCGTTAGTTCCTCCCTCTTACGTTGGCGCTCCCTGTTCTCCGCCGAGGAAATGGAGATAAACTCCCCTCTAACGACCGCTTTCAAAGCCGCCCACTGCGTTGCTAGGGACGTGTCGGAGTTGTTATTGTGGGTCAGGTACTCCTGGATGACCTCCTCCACTCGCTTCACCACCGATTTCCTATGGAGAAGCGTGTCCCGAAGCCGCCACATCCCTCTGGAGGGGGGGGCCGCCGGCCAAGCAAATACACCGGAAACCGGCGCATGGTCGGACAGGGACAGGACCCCAATATCTGCCGCCGTGGCGGCCGAGCGAAGCGGGCCGCTCACCAAGAGGTAGTCCAACCGCGAATAAGTGCGGTGTGCGTGGGAGAAATAGGAGTAGTCCCTATCGGCGGGGTGCATGGTGCGCCAGAGGTCATGCAGATCCATCTCAGCAATCTGGTCCTGTACCGCTCGAGAAAGCTCCCCCGTCTGCGGAAAGCGCTGGGCAGACCTATCCAAGGCAGAGTCGAAGACCATGTTCAGGTCCCCCCCCAAAATGACGTGGCGATCGGGCGAGGCAGTAACGTCTATCAACACAGATTCCAGGAAGCGGTCCTGGTGGTCATTTGGGCTGTACACGGAGCCAACCGTGAAGGCAACACCCCCCAGGCGCATGCGATACACCAGAAGCCTCCCCTTCTGCTCGGCATGTTTATACGGCACCTCACCCCTGAAGGAGCTGGCTAGAAGAATGGCTACCCCCGCAGTCTTAGTCGCAGCTGAGGAAAAGAGTTGCGTGGGGAACTTGGCAGAGCGCAACCTATGGCAATCTTTAGAGAGTAAATGGGTTTCCTGCAGGAGGCAGATATCCGCCTGCGACCCTTCCAGCAGGGAAAGGATCGCCCTACGCTTCACAGGATTATTCAGACCCTTAACGTTAAGGGTCACTATTTTCAGGGACGGCATCGCTCCCAGGGACGCAAAGCGCTATGCAGCAAGCGAGGGATCAGTGGAAGGGGCGCGCGGGGCAGGGGCGGCCGAGCGAAGCGGGCCGCTCACCAAGAGGTAGTCCAACCGCGAATAAGTGCGGTGTGCGTGGGAGAAATAGGAGTAGTCCCTATCGGCGGGGTGCATGGTGCGCCAGAGGTCATGCAGATCCATCTCAGCAATCTGGTCCTGTACCGCTCGAGAAAGCTCCCCCGTCTGCGGAAAGCGCTGGGCAGACCTATCCAAGGCGGAGTCGAAGACCATGTTCAGGTCCCCCCCCAAAATGACGTGGCGATCGGGCGAGGCAGTAACGTCTATCAACACAGATTCCAGGAAGCGGTCCTGGTGGTCATTTGGGCTGTACACGGAGCCAACCGTGAAGGCAACACCCCCCAGGCGCATGCGATACACCAGAAGCCTCCCCTTCTGCTCGGCATGTTTATACGGCACCTCACCCCTGAAGGAGCTGGCTAGAAGAATGGCTACCCCCGCAGTCTTAGTCGCAGCTGAGGAAAAGAGTTGCGTGGGGAACTTGGCAGAGCGCAACCTATGGCAATCTTTAGAGAGTAAATGGGTTTCCTGCAGGAGGCAGATATCCGCCTGCGACCCTTCCAGCAGGGAAAGGATCGCCCTACGCTTCACAGGATTATTCAGACCCTTAACGTTAAGGGTCACTATTTTCAGGGACGGCATCGCTCCCAGGGACGCAAAGCGCTATGCAGCAAGCGAGGGATCAGTGGAAGGGGCGCGCGGGGCAGGG